>NC_089587.1:20228500-20528500 GCF_019320115.1 Miscanthus floridulus
CTTGATCATGAAAGGTGACCTTCATGAACAAGGTTCCTTTTGTTAACCTAAGTGTAGCTAAGGTGTTTTAGTGACCAACATCACCCACTTGCATTCATTTGCACATGATCATATGCATATGTTCTAAGAAACACGAGATAACAAGCAATGTTTCATATGTTTCGATCAAATGTTTCAATTGTAAATGATGATTTATGAATGCTTGATGCTCATGCTCATGTTATGCAAGTCAAGTTATGCAAGGCTAACACCCGAGGTGTTACACTTGGTCTTCCACCGGATAGGGAAATTGAGTTTGGAATTGAGTTAGTCCCCAGAACAGCTCCGATTTCAAGGAGACCCTATCGGATGCCTCCAGATGAGTTAGCTGAGCTGAAGAAGCAATTAGAAGATTTATCAAAAAAGGGGTTTATTCGGCCAAGCAAGTCTGAATGGGGATGTCCCGCCTTGTTTGTGAAGAAGAAGAAAGAGGACACTTTGAGAATGTGCGTAGATTACAGGCCACTCAACGCTGTGACCATCAAGAATAAGTATCCCTTACCTTATATTGATGTTCTGTTTGACCAATTATCCAAGGCCAAGGTGTTCTCAAAAATAGATTTGAGATCCGGTTATCATTAGATCAAGATTAGGCCACAGGATATACCGAAAACTGCATTTTCCACCAGATACGGGTTGTATGAGTATCTTGTCATGTCCTTTGGTTTGACAAATGCTCCTGCATACTTTATGTTTTTGATGAATACAGTTTTCATGCCAGAATTGGATAAGTTTGTGGTAGTGTTCATCGATGACATTCTGGTGTACTCTGAGAACGAGAAAGATCATGAAGAGCATCTGAGAACTGTCTTGACTAGATTTAGGGATCATCAACTATATGCTAAGTTTAGCAAATGTGAATTCTGGTTGAAGGAAGTTCCTTTCCTTGGTCACATTCTGTCAGAGAATGGGGTTTCAGTCGATCCAAGTAAGGTGCAAGAAGTTATGAATTGGAAAGCACCGACCACAGTTCCTAAGATTAGAAGTTTCTTAGGACTAGCGGGTTATTACCGTCGCTTTATACCAGATTTCTTGAAAATTACCAAACCGATGACAAGTCTCCTATAGAAGGATCACAAGTTTGTGTGGACAGAGGAGTATGAAGCAGCTTTCCACACTTTGCAGAAACTGTTGACCACTGCTCCTGTTCTAGCACAACCAGATATCGAGAAACCATTTGATGTGTTTTGCGACACGTCGAAAACTGGATTAGGCTGTGTTCTTATGCAAGAAAGGAGAGTCATTGCTTATGCATCACGTCAATTGAGAAAGCATGAGGTCAACTATCCAACACATGATCTTGAACTTGCTGCAGTTGTGCACGCCCTAAAAATTTGGAGACATTATCTACTTGGTAATGTGTGCAACATTTTCACAGATCACAAGAGTCTTAAGTACATCTTTACCCAACTAGAGCTGAACATGAGATAGTGCAGATGGTTGGAATTGATCAAGGATTACAACTTGAATGTGCAATATCATCCTAGAAAAGCCAATGTAGTGGCAGATGCTTTGAGCAGAAAGTCACACTACTTGAATGTGCAGCCATTACTTGAAGATGGGTTCGATCTAATGCATCCTACTGTGTTACATAGTATTCAGATTAGTTGCTCTTTGGAGAGTAAAATAATAGAAGGCCAGAAAATCGACAAGGGGATATTCCACATCAAAGAGAAAATAAAAGAAAAGTCGTCTCAACACTTTAAAGTGGATGAACAGGGCGTGTTGTGGTTTGACGACCGTCTTGTGGTTCCCAAGGATCGAGAGCTTAGGAATAAACTCATGGATGAAGCTCACCTTTCTAAGCTATCTATCCATCCTAGAAGTAGTAAGATGTATCAAGAAATAAGATCTCGTTATTGGTGGACTAAAATGAAGAAAGAAATTACAGCATATGTTGTCAGATGTGACACATGTTGTCGAGTGAAAGCCATTCATATGAAACTTGCCGGTATGTTGCAACCCTTATCAGTCCCTAGTTGGAAGTGGGACGATATCAGTATGGATTTTATCACGGGTTTGCCCACTACTCAAAAAGGACATGATTCGATTTGAGTAATTGTGGATTGTCTTACCAAGACCGCTCATTTCCTACCTGTCAAAACAACATATCGACCACCTCAATATGCCGAGAAGTATATCATAGAAATTGTGAGGTTGCACGGTATACCAAAGACCATAGTATCTGATAGAGGCTCATAGTTCATGGCTCACTTTTGGGAACATTTACACAAAGGCTTAGGAACTAGTTTGATTCGCAGTACCGCTTATCATCCTCAGACAGATGGTCAGACTGAACGAGTGAATGCTGTTTTGGAGGATATGTTAAGAGCCTGTGTATTGTCTTCTAAGGGATCATGGGAGTCATAGTTACCGTTAGCTGAGTTTTCTTATAATAATAGTTATCAAGAAAGCATCAAGATGGCTCCCTTTGAAGCTTTATATGGCAGAAAATGTAGAACACCATTGAATTAGGTCGAGCCTAGAGATAGAAGGTATTATGGCATTGACTTTGTAGAAGAAGCCGAGAAGAAAGTTCATATTATTCAGCAGAATATGAAAGCGGCCCAATCACATCAGAAAAGTTATGCAGACAGAAGAAGGAGACCCCTTGTGTTTGAAGTTGGTGACTATGTTTATCTGAAAGTCACGCCAATGAATAAGAAAAGGTTCGGAGTTTGAAGAAAGCTTGCCGCGAGATTCGTAGGACCATACAAGATCCTAGAACAAAGAGGTCCGGTAGCCTACAAGTTAGAGTTACCTGAGACAATGAATACCATTTTCCCAGTTTTCCATGTATCACATCTCAAGAAATGTTTGCGTGTTACGGAGGAAAGAATAGAACCTCGAGGTATCCAACTCAAATCAGATTTGGTGTATCGTGAACAACTAGTCCGGGTGTTAGACACTAAGGAACGTGCTACTCAGAATAGTGTGGTGAAAACATACAAGATACAGTGGAATCATCATGATGAGGGAGATGCAACTTGGGAAACGGGAGAGTATCTACAAAAAGCTTATGAAGATTTTTATAACAAATGGTTCGTAACCCAAATCTCGGGATGAGATTTTTATAAGGGGGGAGGGCTGTAACACCCCTGGTGTTAGGCTTGCCTAATTGCACTTACATTCCATGAACATGAGCATCATTCATCCATTCATGAGCATATATCACATGAAACATGTGAAACATGACTATGAAACAAAAGTATCATTTCAATTGTTTTTCATTGTTTTAGTACATTCAGTGCTTGATTCTTGTATGACAAATGTGTGGTATGGCTAAATATATTGTTAAACAACTTAGCTATACTTAGAAGGTCATTAGGAACAATGTTCATGTTGATCATTTTGCCTAATTAAGTTTCCAAGTCATGGTTTGACTTGTTTTGACCCTAGGACTTTTTGATTTGACTGTTCAAAAAGTACCACTTAGAATATTTGTATGTCTGAGCAACCTAAAACAAAGTTGTAGCAAATTATATAAGGAACAAAAGTTATTTTGTGACCAAGTCATGAAAATGTGCACAACATGCTCTAAATGGCCCCACAAGTCAGAAATTAGGTTGGGTTCAACACTTAGAAATTTTCTAAGTACAAACTCCACTTTTCAGTTTCTTGAACACGACTTTGGCATGATTTTACTCTCTGTCCTTTGTGAATTAGACATTGATCTCTAAATGAGTTTTGTACCTGGCATGTAGGTGTACAACTTTTGTTTTGATTTCTTTCGCTAACGATCAACGGATTAGGAGATAGAGCATCACCATTTGGCGCTGTCAGTCAGCCCTTTGTTCTCTGAATCGTGCTACAGTGTTTCGGGTTCAGGCTATTGTGGCCGACCACCGTCGGGCCGAACGCGCCAAGTGGAAGCCGTACATCAGCGCTGCCCCCACCAGTCAGGCCATCGCCGCCACGAAGACGCCACGCGCCCATCAGCTCGCTTATTTGTTTCGCCCGCGTCCCCTCGCCTCGTCAGTCCGCTCAGAGCCAAGCGCGCGCCTCCGCCATCGCCGCCGAGCAAGCCACCGTCGCCCAGCTCGCTCACCGCCATGAAATCGCCACCTCCAGTTAGCGCGCGGCTCCGCCGTGTCCTCCTCTACCTCCTCCACCCCTTGGCTGCACCGTTTGAGCTTTGGTAAGGGCGCATTGATCATTCCCGCCACCGCCGCCATGCGCGTGTCCTCACCGAAGTTGAGGCCGCCGTGGTCAGGGTAGCTAGGAACTCTTCTGTCCTCTTCTAGTTGCTTGGGTAGCTCCATAGTAGTCTCGTGAAGCTTGTACCAAGCTTGTTTGGGGCAATGGGGGTTCGCCATCGCCGGAGTGCCGCAGTGATCTCGCTGCCGCCCGCCGTTGCTGACGCCGTCGTTGCTAGGGTACGGTAGAGGTTGAAGTGAAGGTATGGATGGGTGCGCATCGTTGTGGGGAGCACACCGGTGCCGTCGGGTTCGCCAGAGGAGCCGCCGTCGGCGAATTTTGCAGTTGCCGCGCCGTCGTCTTCCTCCGTCCCCTGTTTTCTCTCGCTGACGCGCAGGTCCCATCTGTTAGTCGCCGCTGCTGAGGGGGAGCCGTAACTGGGCTGCGCCGTTCTGGGCTGTGTGCGTGCACAGTCGTGGGCCGCCTAATCCGTTCAGGCTGGCCCAGTAGTGATTGAATGATTTGCTTTTCATTTTTTCTTTACTATTTGAAAATAGAAATGGTTTGGAAAAATGTTTGGATACTCAAAGTTGCTCCAAATCTATTGAAATAAATTTGTCTAGGTTCCTTATCATCAGATCTACTTGGGAAAATTATTGCATGTCATTTTTGAGATACTTTTCTGTAGAACTTTATTTAATAATGTATATTGCTGATAACTTGAAAAATATGTAGAAAAATCTATAGGCTTCAGAAAAATATGATTTCTAAGTTTGTTAATATTCTTATGTAATGTACTTCCTAGGAAAAATATGTTTCATGCATGTGCTGTGGGAAAATTTTGAGGTGTAGTTCAAGTATCTTTAATGGCTGATTTTTGTTATTTTAGCTAGAGAGCAAACTTTGTATAAAACATGCAAGTGATAATTTTTGTACAGTCATTGTATGCTATGAAGAACCTAGGAAAAATACTAACTCTGTTGTTTGACACTTTTCATAGTTCAAAGTATTTTTATGTTCATAATCATGCCATAGCTTGTTATTTTTGTGTAGGCTAATCCACTCATTCAAATAACATGAAATTCTGATAGTAGGCTACTTAGGGTAGTACTTTGCTATAGTAATTTTCTAAGATTTTTCTAAGCAAGAAAAATAGAGGTTGCTATTCAAACCTATTATTAATTAGGGTTTAGGTAAGTGTTGCTTTAAGTGTGATTAAAAAATTAGTAAAGCTTTGGTGTATCTTTGAAGCATTTAATAAAATGTGTTGACTTAACATATTAGTAGTAGAAGAGAATGCAGTAGATGACATGTGCTTGTAGTATATTTTCTTGGATGATGTTGACTACCTTGCATTCAAATATACCCATTGTATTCATCTCATCCGATGCACCGATGGCATAAGCACTTACGCACATTGCATCATACAGGATCACAAACCGAGAACCCAGTCGTCATACCTGAGAAGCCTGAGGAGCAGTTGGAGGTGTAGCCGCAGGAAGTGCCCAAAGCCGACGAGGAGGACGTTGAGGAACTTCCGGAGTGCCCCGATCACCGTCCGAGCTCCTTCGAGAGAGGCAAACCCCGAAGCATTTGCTCCCGGTTTGCAATTATTTAATTAAATGCTTTACTTTAATTGATGCATTACGTTCAGGAGTTGTTTGCAACCGTTGCTGCATTATACCTTTGTTTACCTTTGTTATACTATATCCTTGTTATCCTGATATCCGCAGTCGAGTCAATGCTTAGCTGGCTTAGACCGATAGAAGTCGGGTGATTTCCTATCACCTGCGAGCTATAGGTGGTTACCTAGATCTGCTTGGATGACTATGAAGTCATGGTATAACTAAGTGTTAAATGAAGTTGAGACCGGACGGAGACTTGTAGAATTTTGGACTGTAGTGTTTCCGTCTATGTCGATTAAGGACCGACCGTTGTTGAGACTCGAGTCATGTTGAACGCATGCCTTATATTTAGCTGGCCGGATAAAGTACCTTCCGACCACGAAGCTGGGAGATTATTCGGGCTGAGTAGATTGCCCGCAGCGCACTGTGCCGGAGCAGGTGTGGTAGGACACGGGGACGAGATGATAAGACCAAAGTGCAGTCGGTCGGCCCCCGGGTACATGTGGTTCCTAGCAAACTCGAGATTCCTGGATAGTTGACTCGGTGATCAATATCTCATTTTAGCGGGTGAGTGAGGTTTATATAAGGAATAAATCACCAGCTGGTTAGGAATCGATTCGAATCGCCATCACTCCTAGATAGTGAGCACTTGACTTGAGTGACTTTATCGTAGTAAATGTTTATGGAACACTTGGACAGTTATAATGAATATGACAGTATGGAAGTTGTTTAATGATCATTGGTTATCATTATCTGCTTAATCACATGTTTACTCTAGTATAGGTGCAAATCTAGTCGACAGGTTAATAATAATTAACTTGGCAATAATGCTTTTAGAAAGGTTCTTGAAATGCTAAAAATGCTTCTTTTTGCAAATGAGTCAGCTACCCTACTATAAAGCCCTTCATAATCCTTGGTGTCACTTATTTTCGGTTATGTCGGGTAAGTCTAGCTGAGTACCTTCTCATACTCAGGGTTTTATTCCCACTTGTTGCAGATGGGCAGATGTATTACGGCTACTGTATCAACTGCCTTTATCCTGCGATGGGTGACGCTTAGGACCATGGGCATGGTCATTCCTTACGTCTCGTCTGATGCTTTTGTTGGAGATGATCATTCGCTGGCACTATAATTGAACTCCGCGTGTGTGTGTGGTTTGAACAAATGACTTCCGCTACTTTTATTCGAACTGGTTTTGTAATAACTATGTTGAAACTCTGATGTATCTGAGATGTAAACTTTTATATAATATGTGATGGTGACCGCTAAACTTATTATGATCTTGGCTGGAATGGAAGTTGGTTTGAAATCCTTCGTGATTTCACGGACTATCGGGTTATACGGGCTTAAGTTTGCTAAATCGTCTGCTCTGGCGGATGATTTTCTTACTTAATTTCGTATAATTGGTCGGTTCTGTTACAACATACAACGTCTTCCCCACGGACGGCGTCAACTGTCGGTGCAGAAAATGACCAACACGTAAATATTTATAGTTTTCCTGTACGTTGTGATCGGAGGTGGCCTAGCACTCAATGACATAGGGTTTACACTGGTTCAGGCAATGTGCCCTACGTCTAGTTTGAGTCGATCGGTGACTTTATTCCTGAGCCCAGGTGCTTGAAGTTTGTTGTGGGGTTACAAACGGAAGAGAGAAACATAGGGGGTACAAGAGGTCCGGTCGGACTCTGGTCTGAAGGGCCGAGAGTGACGGGAGCCCCAATATGTGCTAAGTGTTTGAGCGTATGCTCGGTATAACTTTAGAGTGTCTAAAGTTATAGAGGGTGAATCAATGTAAGTGAACTGATCGATCTCCCTGTTGGAAGAGAGCGCATCCTTATTTATAGATGAAGGGGATGGCCTTACAAGTGAGAGAGAGAGAGAGTACGTATGCTGCTAAGTCTTGCTGCCCACGCCGGTGGGTACAATATGATGATAGGCGTCCACAATATTGTTTAATGTCAGATGCACGTGGGAGGTTGCGTCGTCTTCTTCTGGTATGGCAGATGTCGGTGCCTGCAAGATGTTTTACCATGTTCGCCTGGTACGGTAAATGTCGGCGCCCACAACACTGTTGATGCCTTAGAGGCATGTGGGGGGAGCCTTACTGTGTTTGTCTGGTATGGGAGTTGATGGCGCCCACAACACTGTAGGGAAAATATCGGCGCCTACAACACTGCTTGGGTTCTGTCATGTCGCAGGGTACTGTCCGGCAGATGTACAGGGTACGGTCCTTGGTATTGCGGTTGACTTGAGTGCCTTGCCTTACTTTCTCCGTCCGTTTCTTGGTCCTTACCGAGCGGGCGTCCCCAGTCGTTTGGTCCCAGTCGGCTCTGATTGCGCCAGTCGGAGAGGAGCTGTAAGTAGGGGTGCGACGCGTTCTCGGTCGGAGAAGCGGGTCGAAGTCAGAAGTGGTGTTTGGCCAGGTCTTCTGGTCGGAGAGGCCGTCCGGAGGTGGGCCAGTGTCGGAAGCGAGTGTTGTTCCTCCTTTGTGAGGCCTTCCAGGCGGAGAGGCGGGCCGAAGTCGGAAGCGGACGTCGTTCCTCCTCGGTCAGGCCTTTCGGTCGGAGATTGGATCGTCCTTCTGGCCTGTCGTTTAGGTATTTTGGGCCGGCCCAAGAGTTGCACGTTGTTCGCAACGTTATCTGCTGGGCCGAGCCTTTACTGGGAAGCCAGTCCATGAGAGACCCTGGGTTTATGAACCCGACACCTCTGCACCCTGCTCGTTCAATCTTATTAGCCATGCTTATCAGTTATGATATAGTATTTTTCTCTCACAACAAAACAGAGCCACAGAAACGATCATGCGAACAGAGTCATGGTTGGGGAGCGGAGACCAATTTGTCTTTCGATGGAATGAAGCGACCCAGCGCCAGCGGGACGGCGTGGGCGTGGGCGTGGCCATGCCTTAGCATAATTTAAAAAAATGTGACATGGCTTTTTTTAAGATTCAGGCTAAAAATTATTTTGAGAGCTTTCGTAAATTGATCACCAAAAATGTTATTTTGAGAGCTTTCGTAAATTGATCACCAAAAATCTGCATTTATGCTATCCATTCTTGTACTTCCGACCAAAAATAGAACCGGGCATCCTCATTCTCCAACCAAATAGAGACGTAGGTTTATCCGATCATGAAAAAAGGAGAATGAGTTTAAATTATTCCTTTGTGTCAACACAACCTCAGTGTATGTTGCCTATCATTGGCAGAACAAACATTATTAAATTTTAAAATAAATTTTCTTCAAAAAATATAAAAAGATATGAGGACCTGTATGAAGTCGAAGACTTAAACTCAAAGGAATTTATTCCACCACAATGAACTCAACGGCTCAGTTCGTTTGATTAAAGGATGAAAAGGAACAAAACAACTTTCTATACAAGAATATTTCTATAGATACTGGACAAATCCATCTCAAAAAAAAAAATCTAAAATACAGCTTATCATACTTTGGAATGTAAAAAAATAACACTTGGGCCGGTATATTGAAACGAGATGGAACCACCACATTCTTAAAAGGGTATATGAATGGTATCGTCCATTCCTTAACAATAGGGATCAAATTATTCTAAGCTTCTAACATACTTTACTCTCCATTTTTGTAACTAAATACTATCTAAGGTCTCCTTTTGCACGGCAACCGGCTCTTACCGTGGAGCGGTCATCTACGGGCCTCTTTGGCAAGGTTTTGTGTGGCTTCAGATTCGCTACTGTATCAAAAGCTGGCAAAGCCATTCAGACCAGGTTTATTGGCTTCTCTTTTCTATAGTAAGTAGGAGTAGTTCATTTTTAAGTAGAGAGAGAAAAATAGCTCAACGCTGTAGTGCTAACAGTAACGTTATAGGGGAAGTTGAATTTCATAAATCCTCTAAAAAAGAACCTAAAAATAACTTCTTACAAAACGGGGATGAACTCGGGAGCCGCCGGATCTTAAAAAAACATGACTTCTGCTGGCTAGTCCAAAAGCAGTAGAATCAAAACGCATCGTCATCATTTATACACACTCTGCTGTCTGCACACAAGTGCTCTATCCTCTCAGTCTCATCAGTCATCGATCACCAAACTCTCACGCCGTTCAGGCCAGACGCTGCGGCTGCGCGGCCTCGACGGCGGCGGACCCCGGCCTCCGCGTGACCACCAGCTGCGAGGACAACAGGAAGGCGTCGAGGCGGCCACCGGCTTGGTCCTCCTCGTCGCCGTCGACTCCGTGGTCGCCTTCGTCGAAGTTGAGCGCGTAGCTGAGCGGGTCGTACCGAAAGTCCCCGGCGCCCGCGCGGCGGCGCCACCGCATCCGCTCGGCCAGACCCCCGCTGCTGCCGCCGAAGCAGCACACGGTGGCGCGCAGCTTGTGCCGCATCACGCACAGCGACGACAATGACGGCGGCGCCTCCATCACCATCCGCTCCGCCCCAAAACAAACAGCAACAGCGCACGGACGTACGGTCGTCGATCAACTGCTGTGAGCAGGTCAGACGACTGGTGATGATTTGTACAAGTAAGTAGCCTTGGATTAGCTTGCTTACTGCTTGATAAGGTGGGGGACGACACGACGAGCAGGAGTCGAGCTGGTTAAGTAGTAGGGGACGGAGAAGGACATGCTGCTGGGACCTGGGACGACGGGACAGGCAGGTGGAGGTGGCGGCGCGGATGCCAGCGTGCCGTATCCGTCGCTGGTGTCGTTGCAGGTGGGGCGGGTCCGCGGGCTACAGTACAAGCAGGGGCAGTCTTGGGCTTGGCTCTCGTGCGCGCGGCCCGCCGAGTTTTTCTTCCCCATTTTTTAACCGCGGCCTGGAGCGTGTGGTCTGTGCTTAAACGATTTTTTTTTTCTTGATGTAAAAGATGGCCACCTTGATAATACGGCGCCCATTGGATGGTCGGTCACTCAAGTTTGGATAGCGTCTGCCGTCTTGTGTACGTCGTCGTGCAATGTTTTGGCCAATCCTATATGGTATACGTTGATCGATGCCAAGCAGAACTTGCTCAAAATTTTGCAAATTTCAGTTGGGTGAATTTGTGCACGCACGGAGGCACATATTAAACAAGACCCGGATCTTAGGGCGCTTAAGTGAATTAGGTACGCCCATTCTCAGTTAGGCAACTCATGGTGTCCTTATTAACAGTATTATTACAGGGAAAAAGGGACAGGTCAGAAAAGCACAGGATTCATAAATCGTATTGGAGGCAACAAAACTAGTCCTCCCTTAAATCACAAGTAAGCAATGTTTTAGGGTTGCCTACAACCTTTTGAAAGTTTGACAACTATTTTTAATCACAATATATTCATAAAATTTACCAAATGTATATTTTTATCAAACTATCCATCAAGACAAATCTACCTGTAACACTTCCGAAAATTCAAAATTAACATACAAAAAGTAGAGTAATCTGTAATCAAAGTTTGAAATACATGAAAACATCAAAATAACAAGGCACATCTATCCATCAGAAGAAGATAACAAGGCCATGTTCGCTTCTCTTATAATCCATCTTTTTCACCTTGTTTTTTTAGTCAGAACAATATTTTTCTCTCACAATAAATCAGTTGGAACAGTATTTCGACTTGTTTTTTCAGCGAAGCGAACGGCACCAGTATCAATCAAACGTTCTCTTCCCCGTGGTATAAGCAAGTCAGCACACGTTAATACGGGAAAAAACGCTTCACAACCGTACCGGCACCTTTCATTTTTCCTGAGCGTCACTCTCGGCGGAGAAATTTAGGCAGATGTCACAGTCGCACATGACTTGTTATGCCATTAACTTTAGTTATAAGAATCTGAATCTATGAGCTGAAGTGTTAATTTGCAGTTCCTGATATCACCTGCTTCACCCAAAGGATTCAAAACTTTGCAATTCCTGCCGTGGAATCTCTGATACACAGACGATGATATGAATCCGAGGACTCAAAAGTATACCACCATGGTAGTATGGTACCACACTACTAGCGGCTAATGACAATAGATTTGAGGGGCAGTGAGCTGACAAATGACAAGTGTGTGTTACCCTAATTGAAGACACAAAGGGTGTGGGTTTGGAAGCAAGAATATACTTTAGGTCCCTAACAGTCAAACGTGCTTTACAAAGGATGCAGCTTGTAGTGTCAAAGCTCAATTCTGCTTCCCGCTTCTAGTGCCACCAACAGGGTCACCGCCGCTCGAGGATGATTCTGATGCTATCGGAAGAATCATGTCCCCTGGCATATCACTTGAGAACGAATCTCGAGCTTGTGCAATGGCGCTTTGGCACTCGAAATGGGCTATCAAACCTCTTAGCTGTTACAGGAGAACAGATCAGTTAGCTACAAGCCATCACACATTCTGCACAGCAGACCATTGGTTTAAATGACACAAAGCAGAACATGAATATATTACGCATTCTGGAAAAGACATTGCTTTAAACATACTAACCTCTTCTTGAAGTTTTTCAATCTTCTCATCTTTTAATCTAAGGGCAGCTTGCTCCCTGAAACAGAATTACACTAACTTAGATAAAAGCCATAATAAGTGTATGTTCTAGTTTCTAAATTGGTATGATCATAGTGTTCAACACCTGGAACAGTGACCAAAGAACATAACATTCTAACAAATGACCAAAAAGAAAGAAAAAAAAATCCTTGATCGCTCATAACTCATGAAACCATATGGAAGCTAGTAGGTCTATACCAAATTGAGCTGTCCAAGGCATTTGTGGACATAAATAATTAGGGAGGCAGCAAAAGCACAGTATGCGTATCTTGCTGATCCATATTCTCTAGCTTGAATAAAAATAATATAGGACTTCATCAAACAATAAGCATTATTTAATAGATTGGTTCTGTGTTTATTTCAAATGCAACAAAGAAACTACCTTGCTTGTGCTTTTCGTATCGTTTCAATCCACATCTCCTGATTCTTGACAAGATTGCCATTAACCTGAGAAAAAAGACACAATCCAAACAATTAATACAAATGAAGGCCTCAGATAACACAAATTCTTAAGCACTAACATTTAGATGTAGCTGTAGCATATAGTAAAGTACTCACTTACTTCATCAAGAAATCTTTTCTCTTCCTTAAACTTGTCAAACTTTGCTTCCAACTTTTGGAGTTTTATGCTCATGGCTTTCTCAGTAGCAGCAGAAATTTCTCTCTCAGTTTCCTCTTTGACTTCTAGTAGAAGTGACTCATAGTACTACATTAGCACGAAAACCAAATAAACAACACACGGTTTTATATACAGTAGCAGATAGCAAACATCATTTAAAAAAAGCACAATAACTTATGGACTTACATTTCTTTGCTTTTCAAGTTGAAATGTTACAAGATCATTGTACTCTTCAACAATCTAAAATAGGGGGAAGTCAATGTTGTAATGCAAGGTATAGAAGTTTATCAGGATGCTATTTGATGATAGTTAACAAAACAAATTCTTTACTTAAACACATTACAGCTTCAAATTTACTGTTCAGTAGAGCTTCATTCATTGCGGTATCACCACTGCATAGTGAACACGTGCTCTCTGCTGTGTGATCACCATGGCAATTGTACTCAACTAGCTTTCCATCTGTTTTTGACTGAATAAGCCGATGGACATAGTTGTCCCCAGCATAGTCCCAAACTTTCTGTGTCTCTAACTCAAGTGAATAACAATGTTGAGTTTCCTTCCAGTGTTCAATAGCATGTCCACCTTTGTACCTGTGAATATGCCCAGCAATTAAATCAAATAAGTTATTTAATAAATTCACAATTGCCAGAATAAACATGAAATATTTTACCTTCCACAGCCAACATGGCCACAGATTAGACATATCCAAAGATGCTCCGAAGTTCCGCAAATAGAACACATGGATTTCTCTGGTTGCTGCTGACAATATCTACAGACCTGAAAGATACTTTCAATGTAAACACAAATGCACAAGCTGCCAACAAGAGTAAACGAATGGCATACTATGTTTTTTCCCCTAAAGCCAGGGAAAAAAGACTATTAACAAAGGTCAAATCCAATCCATCCACTATCAAATGTAAAACGAAAGAAAGAATTGCTGAATGTACAAATTTGAAATACTGCTAGCTTGGTGATAAAAGATATTCCCATAGGCAACAATAGCATAGCTGAGTTTCATATTTCCATTTTGAATTTAAATACAGATGTGGCAATGATACAATCAGCACACAGTACTGCAATTAGTAAACTAATATAAAACAAACACATTAACCAAGTAAATCATCTCAGTCACTTACCGGGCATGAGGAGTCTGTCCATTTTGATATGCACGAGCAGTGGAAAGAATGGTTGCAAATTGTTGTGAGAATACCTCCAGGATCTTGGTCAAGTCGTTCTATTTAAAGATCGAAACAAATAAATGATGTGATCAAAATAAACTTCAAACACCATCATGTTTGGGCTGAAATATACTAGAGAGCTGATAAAAATGCATGGCACTGAGCCTCTATAAAGCGAAGTGAACAGAAAAAGGAATAATGGATATATTACATAATAACACAAAGTTTCATGTACTATGCACTGCCAAAGGAACAAAACAGAGAAACCTCCCAAAAGAAAACTAAGCACCCTACATTATAGTAAGCCAGTTTAACACATGATATGTTTGAAAAACCCTAAATTCTGTTAGATAATCTGCTGCTACCTTGTGTGAACACAGCAAGGGAAGGCGGCGCCGAAAAGGCCCCCTGCTGTGATACTGTAGCCGCTGTAGGTGCAGGCGCCGTACGGCTCACCTGCAGCACTTAGCCACATGCAGAGGCCGGCGCAGAGTCAGCCCTGTATGTTATCTAGTTACTGTTACAGCATGTACGCTGCACTAGGACTAGATGGATAGAGTTGTATAAATAGACTACCACGGCAACTCAGTAAAGAGAGTTCAGATTTGCCATCTCCCGAACAGGGCTTCAGCCAACGCTGGTGTCTTGTACTGTGTGTGTATGCTCTGTTCTCCCTTCTTCTTCTAGCTCTAGCCATAGTGTGTGGGGACGGGCAACGCTCGTTCGTGGTCGGCACGGCTAGCAGGTGCTCGGCAACACTAGCGGGTGCTCGGCAAGACTGGTGAGTGGTTCACTCACCTGAGCCGGTGATCCTATGGGCTAACAAGTGGTATCGGAGCCGTAAGAAGCGCCGTCGCCAGACTAACCGCTGGCGATGACGGGTGGTTTGGAGATGGGCGACAGCAGTGGCACTGCTGTGGCTGCCCAGCCACGACCGAAGGTCGTTCGCACGGTGCGGGAGGTCAGCGGCACAAGTTGGCCGACGCTGACTCGCACCAACTATGGAGAGTGGTCGGTGACCATGAAGGTCAAGCTCAGAGCCCGACGGCTCTGAAATGTTGTTGACAAAGGCACCAACAATGAAGAAGATGACATGTCAGCATTGGAGGCTATCCTCACTGCTGTACAGGGAGCCGTTGGGGGCGAATAGCTCTGGTAAGGAGGCGTGGGAGGCTATTGCGGCGATGCGCGTCGGTTCCGACCGCGCAAAGAAGGTGACGGCCCAGCTTCTAAAGCAGGAGTACGCCAATCTCAAGTTCAAGGATGGTGAAACGGTGGAGGACTTCTTCCTCCGTCTGCAGACGCTCATCAGCAAGCTGAAGAGCCATGGCGTCACCATCGACGAAGAGGAGGCGGTCTCCAAGTACCTCCACTCCATGCCGGCAAAGTACATCCAGATCGCTCTCTCCATAGAGACGATGCTGGACTTGTCCACCCTCACCATTGAGGATGTGACAGGCCGTCTGAGGGCGGTGGACGAGCGCCTGGAGCAGGCGACAACAACGAAGGACAGCGGAAAACTCCTGCTGACGGAAGAGGAGTGGGCTACTCGGAGGAACTCCGGGAAGGCAGCCTCCTCCAGCCGCGGTGGCGATGGCAAGCGCCGCGGCAGGGCTTCTTCGGAGAAGAAGAAGCAAGTCGACCCCAACGCCTGCAGGCGTTGTGGGAAGATGGGCCATTGGGCACGGAAGTGCCCAAATCGCAAGCAGGAGAAGAAGGCTGAAGCTCATCTGGCGCAAACTGATGATGAAGATGAGACCACTATCCTGATGGCGACGTTCTGTGCACTGCACGATGTCGAGGCCGAGGAGAAGGAAGAGGCGACGACGGTGGAAGGACCTGGAAAGGCCCTGAAGACTGTCAACCTCGACGAACCACGCGCCCAAGTCCACCTCGGACGTGTGGGCGCCGACCAGGAGCAACGGTGGTATCTGGACTCTGGTGCCAGCAACCACATGACGGGCTCCAAGGCATCCTTCTCCGAGCTCGACGACTATGTTACCGGTACGGTGAAGTTTGGTGACGGCTCAAGGGTGGCTATCCAAGGGCGCGTCACCATCATCTTCAGGTGCCAGAACGGGGAGCACCGCGCGCTAACGGATGTATATTACATCCCGCAGCTACGTTTCAGCATCATCAGCATTGGTCAGCGGGATGAGCGCGGTAGCAAGGTACTGATCAAGGACGGAGTCCTTAGGATCAGGGACCGGGAGCAGCGACTTCTCGCCAAGGTGAAGAGGTCCCTGAACCGGTTGTACCTGCTCGACCTGAAGGTAGAGCAGCCGGTGTGCCTGGCGGCAAGGCACTCCGAGGAACCGTTGATGTGGCATGCCCGGTTCGGACATCTCAGCTTCGACGCGCTTGGTCGGCTGGAGAAGATGGTCCGAGGGCTACCCCACATCAAGCACGGAGGCGAGCTGTGTGACAGCTGCCTGGCCCGAAAGCAGAGGAGGCTACCTTTCCCAAAGGCGGCCAAGTATCGCGCGAAGGACGCTCTCGAGCTCGTCCACGGCGACCTCTGCGGGCCGATCACGCCTGCTACAAACGGTGGTCGGCGATACTTCCTCCTACTCGTGGATGATTGCAGTCGCTACATGTGGCTGCAACTCCTGACGAGCAAGGACGAAGCGGCGGCGGCGATCAAGAAGTTCAAGATGCGCGCGGAGGCCTAGAGCAGCAAGAAGCTCCGCGTGCTGAGAACTGATCGCGGCGGTGAATTCACTTCGGTGGAGTTCGCTGCGTACTGCGCGGATCAGGGTGTGGGGCAACACCACACCGCGCCGTACTCGCCACAACAGAATGGCGTGGTGGAGCAACGGAACCAGACGGTGGTCGGCATGGCCCGATCCATGATGAAGGCCAAAGACATGCCGGCAAGGTTCTAGGGGGAGGCGGTGACCACGGCGGTGTTCATCCGCAATCGCGCTCCGACTAAAGCCCTGACGGACAAGACGCCGTTCGAAGCTTGGTATGGGCTCAAGCCGAACGTGTCCTTCCTCCGGACATTCGGCTGCATCGGCCACGTCAGGAAGACGAAGCCGAACCTCACCAAGCTGGAGGACAGGAGCACACCGATGGTGTTCCTGGGCTACGCGAAGGGTACCAAGGCGTACCGGTTCTACGACCCACGCGGAGACAAAGTGCTTGTCTCGCGCGACATCGTGTTCGACGAGGAGGCGGCTTGGGACTGGAGTAGTCCGAGCACGGGGGAAGCTGGCGGCTTCACCAGCACCTTCGTCGTCGAGCACTTGGCCATCCACGGTGGTGGAGACGCTGGGGAAGAGGTGCCGAGCACTCCGACGGTAGAGTCGAGCACTCCTAGGGCAGTGCCAAGCACTTTGATAGGGATGCCGAGCACTCCTGAAGGGATGCCGAGCACGTCAGGAGTAGCACCGGGAGGTTCTGCAGTGGTGGCGACCACTCCAGGACGGGTGCCGAGCACTCCCGTGGCGTAGCCAAGAAATCTTGCAGTGGTGCCGACCACTCCAAAACTAAGGCTGAGCACACCTACAGTGTGGCCGAACACTGCAGGAGTTATGACGAGCTGTCCAAAACTAATGCCGAGCACTGCAACCAGGGTGCCGAGCACTCTAGGTGCTATGCCGAGCACTCTGGTGGAACAGGGAACTCCATCAACGCTGATCGAGTTCGCCTCACCTCCAAGTGACATCACTGAGTTCGTGGACGCCAACCACAAAGGTGATGAGGTGCGGTTCCGCAGGCTGGATGACATCGTCGGCGGCACAGGACCCTCAGGACTGGCTGGTCGGCTGCTCAATGACGCAGAGTTGCTGCTTGTCAGTGCAGAGGAACCACCCACGTTCGCGCTAGCCGAGCGGGACGGAAACTGGCGACGGGTGATGCTGGATGAGATGAAGGCGATCGAGGAAAACGAGACATGGCAGCTCGTCGATCCACCTCCAGGATGCCGTCCGATCAGCCTGAAGTGGGTGTACAAGGTCAAGCGGGACGAGCTCGGCGCTATTGTCAAGCACAAGGCGTGCCTCGTCGCCCAAGGCTTTGTTCAGCGCGAGGGCATAGACTTCAAGGAAGTCTTTGCGCCAGTAGCGCGCATGGAGTCCGTTCGTTTGCTAATAGCCTTGGCAACAGCAAAGGACTGGCGCGTCCATCACTTGGACGTTAAATCGGCCTTCCTCAACGGCGAGCTGGCGGAGACGATCTTTGTCAGGCAACCTCCAGGTTTCGCCATCAAGGGAGAGGAGCACATGGTGCTCCGACTGCGCAAGGCGCTCTACGGGCTGCGGCAGGCCCCACGAGCATGAAACGCCAAGCTTGACGCCGCGCTAGGCGAGCTTGGGTTTCAGCGGTGCGCAACCGAGCGCGCGCTCTACACACGGCGACGAGGGAAGGAGGAGCTCGTCGTCGGCGTGTATGTGGATGACTTGATCGTCACCGACGCGCGCACGGAGGACATCAACGGCTTCAAGCGCGAGATGGCGGCTCGTTTTCGAATGAGCGATCTCGGCGCACTCTCTTACTACCTCGGCATCGAGGTGAGACAGGGGAAGGAGGAACTCACGCTCGGTCAGAGCGCGTATGCCTCCAAGCTATTGGAGAGGAGCGGCATAGCTGAGTGCAAGCCATGCGTGACTCCGATGGAGGAGCGGCTGAAGCTGACGAAGGCCAACATCGCGGCGAAGGTGGATGCAACACTCTATCGGAGCATCGTCGGCGGTCTGCGCTACCTAGTCCACACGAGGCCGGACATTGAGTTCACCGTGGGCTACGTCAGTCGCTTCATGGAGGATCCCAGAGAGGATCACTGGGCTGCGGTGAAGCGGCTACTACGCTACGTCAAGGGAACGGTGGATCAAGGCATCATTTTTCCCAAAACCGGCGGGAGTAGGATATAGCTCACTGTGTTCAGCGATGCAGACATGGCGGGGGACATCGACGGACGACGGAGCACCTCTGGCGTGCTCGTCTTCCTCGGGTCGGCCCCAATTTCATGGCTGTCGCTGAAACAGAAGGTGGTGGCGCTATCTACGTGCGAGGCAGAGTACGTAGCGGCGGCCACAGTGGCGTGCCAACTTGTGTGGCTACGCCGGCTGCTGGGCGAGCTGACCGGCGTGGAAGGTCATCCACCAGCACTGATGGTGGACAACCAACCCGCCATCGTCCTCGCGAAGAATCCGGTTCTGCACGACCGGAGTAAACACATGGACGTGAAGTTCCACTTCCTTAGGGACTGTGTCGATGGAGGACAGATCGTCATCGAGTTCGTCGAAACTGGTCGGCAACTCGCGGACGTCCTCACCAAGCCGCTCGGACGTCTTCGACTCATGGAGCTAAAAAAGATGATCGGCATGGAGGGGGTACAAGGGTTAGCAGTAGGATTAGGGGAAGATTGTTAGATAATCTACTGCTACCTTGTGTGAACACGGCAAGGGAAGGCGACGCCGAAAAGGCCCCCTGTTGTGATACTATAGCCGCTGCAGGTGCAGACGCCGCACGGCTCACCTGCAACACTGTAGCCACATGCAGAGGCCGACGCAGAGTCAGCCCTGTATGTTATCTAGTTACTGTTACAGCATATACGCTGCACTAGGACTAGATGGATAGAGTTGTATAAATAGACTACCACGACAACTCAGCAAAGAGAGTTCAGATTTACCATCTCCCATACAGGGCTTCAGCCAATGCTGGTGTCTTGTACTGTGTGTATGCTCTGTTCTCCCTTCTTTTTCTGGCTCTAGCCATAGTGTGTGGGGACGGACAACGCTTGTTCGTGGTCGGCACGGCTAGTGGGTGCTCGGCAACACTAGCGGGTGCTCGACAAGACTGGTGAGTGGTTCACTCACTTGAGCCGGTGATCCTGTGGGCTAACAAATTCAAGTATTCCTATGCATGGATAAACCTTCTGTCATCAATTAAGAATAGGACAAAGACACAGGGAGGCTAGCTACAAATCACAATATATCACTATGAATAAACTGGAACCAGGGTTTGAAATTCAATAGCCACATTATCATGCACAAACTTAAAATATGGCCCAAGTTTTCCTTATGAATAAGGAGATAGCAAATGAACATGTGAGAAAATCAGGTCTCACTTCTCGAGTACATCTAACTTGGCATAGATCACAAACGTTCTCTTTCCATCAACCAGAGAATATATGACTGTACAAGCAGGAATCATGACTTGATTCCAAACGTACAGTACCGAACATTTCTAACCATTTCAGTGCAATACAAGAGAAAAAAAACAAAGAGAGGTTACATACAAGCTTTCAAAGTTTCAATAATCAAACAAAACAGAACACTCTACAAATTGCTTTTGAAAAACTGATAGTTGTTCAAGACAACTAGACATACCAAGACATACTGGGCACGTAGGTTGCTCAGCCAAGTTTGTAACTGAGGTATGTGCATGCTCAATCAATTGGGTGTAGTGCACATCTTCCACAAAACGGACATGGCAAACATCCCCCTGCACCACATAAACCTCCAATCAATAATCATTGTAAAATTTAATCACATCATCAGGGGAAAACACAATACTAAATCCAGCAGAGTAAAAAGAAATCAACACCTCCAGCGAAGAGAACTGCTTCCCATTGAAGTGCTTATAGAAGCTGTCTGTGGAGCTCTGAGTGTCGAAATTTATAAGAACACTGTACTGGTCCTCTGCTCCATCAGTTCTGCAACACAACCACCAATTTAATACTAAAATCCACATACATGGAGATCACACCAACACATCAAGAATTTGCCAATTTGGATGTTCCCGTATTATAAACAACAGAGCACAGCATAAAGGAAACTAAACCAGCAAATTAACTCGGACCCAACTATTGAAACTACTCAGATTGTATCAATTGGTCTCTAGGGAAGCACGCAACCATATGATATAAAGGGTAAGCAAAGCATAACAGGAGTGATCAGGCAGTGTGAGTAACCTGACTATGCGCATCTCGAGCGTGTGGGGGACGAAGGCACCGCAGAAACGGCAGAAGTCGGCGTAGGTCATGTGGTTGGGCACGGCGAGCACACACACCCGCGGCTTCCTCCCCACCTACAAACACACACGGGCGAGCCAACCGTGGAGGTCAGGTTCATGTCACTAGACCCTATCCACGGAAATCCCAATCAGGCGTGGCTTACCGAGAGATGAGACCAGGAGGAGGCGGCGGGCGGGTCGGGGTGGAGGACGACGACGCCGCGGGTCTCCTCGATGCGAGGGTTTCCCGAGGAGAAGTGGACTGACTCCAGCGCGCGGTCGGAGGAGGAGGGCGCGGCGGGAGGGGGCTGAGGGGCAGCGGGCTTGCCACCGGTCGCCATGGCCGGAGGAAAGGCGACGGCGAGGAAATCAGCAGCTAGGTCCCCTGGAGGCTGGAGAGAACCAAGGGAGGGGTCTTTCTGTAAAACTGTTCCTTGGTTACGCGCCGTGCGCATTTTCGGTCCCACCTGTTCGACCGACAGGTGGCCCCACCTGTCAGTAACCAAGAGGCCGACACCACACGAACCCACTTCCCAACTGTCCGCGACGGGAGGAGAAACAGAGCCGCCTTCATGGCCTCCGCACCTGCCCGATGGCGCCGGCGCTCATGGAGTCTCCTTCTCCGCAAGCTCAGACGGCGAAATCCCTACGCCCATCAGTTGTACGCGGCGATCGTGGTGAAAACTGGAAACGTTGGTGAAGGTAAGCGTTGCTGTGGAGATTTTTTTTGCTGGCTGCTAACTGTTCGACGAAATGCCGCCGCACGGGGGTAGTAGGATTACCGGATTGGGAGTCATGGATGTGCAACATTTGGTTTCGGGATTTAACTAGGGTTGTGGATGTGTAACATTTGGCCCACTTGTCATGTTGTGTCGTAGACTCGTCGTCCTTAAAACATGCATAGGCGTTGAGATGATGAGTTCAGTTCGGAGTAGTTAGTCTTTATCTTGCTCTGGAGAAGGCAATGAGGCCGATCTCTACAGGACAGTGTGTTGTTCACATCTCCTGCTTTCTATGGGCAACTGACATGGACAGGTCCATTGGGCTTGGACTTCCAGGCTGATGTCTATATCTCGTTTCTTATGCGCAGACTTTGGTTACATCTTCCATGTACCTGTGACTTTTTGCGTGTTCGAGATAAGAAATTCAAGTGTTCAAAATTGAGTAAGTTTTCACCTATAAAAGCCTTTCTATTAAAGCATTTTAATCCTGACTCCTGGGACACGAAATGATCAATATCTTCACACGCCTTTTTGTTTTGTTTTGTTTTGTTATAGAAGACGTACTGGGCTAATCTACCTTTGTGTAAAGCTCTAATCTCTTTGAAGTTATAATATTTGAATGTCATATGCACAGATATTGTCCATTTTCCTTGAACCAGTACTTACTAGTACCATGCCCACTAAGTCCTGCTTACTGCAACTATGCTTTTTATGTCGCATAGATATCTGTTCCGATAAAGAAATTGTTGGTGGGAAATGGTTGATGTATCCCATGTAAAGAAACTTCGTCAAAGAGTGTAATCTTCATACTTGTAAGGGATCAGATGACAGATGAAATGTTAGATCTCGATCTTGCAATTCCTTAGTGGAAATGCGTAAGCTTATTACCTCACCTGGTGTATTTTCAATCAGCGTATCTGGAGATCTTCTGAGCCATCATCTGTCATATGGTTATTAGTTGACTCAGCATCCCTAGAACAGAAAGTGGTAAAATTTCTTAATTTGGTTGACTATCTGAGTTCATTTACAGGCTTTTGTGAAATAAATGCATTTCGTTGACTTCACCTGATGCGAGTTGATGAGATCTTCAGTTCTCAATCTTTTCCAATGATAATGGAGAAGTTTAAGTTTCTGGTAGTTTAAGATTCTCACCGGTTTGGGGATACGCTAGTCTGAAAAACAACACTATAGCAATTTTTCCCCCTCAAACATGTAAACACTATGGTAATATAAAGAAAATATTGCCTTCTTTAAATATCAGATATGGGTATGGCTGGTGAAGTATCGGTGATACATAGTTCACTACTCTTTTGCAGAGATGCTCCAGCTAGATGATATTACTGCATAATATTATTTTCTGCTGAAGTAAATAATGTATGCTTTTGGGAATGGGAACTTGTAGCTAGTTGTAGGGACTCAAGGAAGAGGACTCCGTACAATTTTCTTGGAATAATGTAGTCAAAGGGTGGCCTGAAATTAGTTCTGAGACATTGAATATTCAAAACTTTTTATGCTTTCAGTTCAAACATACATATAATGATCGGGGGGTGTATCATGTGGGAAGTCATCCTAAATTATGAGACTATAAACTTACGATCTGAATCATCTGATTAGACTTTCGATAGCTTACTTGGAAATTGGTCTGCAAGAGGAATTAACTTTTTTTTTTCATCTTACACTGAGTCCTTCGTGCTCACCACCTCTATCAGAAACCTTGATGCTGAATTTTCCAAGACCCAGCCAGGCAGATTAAATTGTAAATCTTATTCTGTTGCAAGGTTTCATCTGTCGTGTTCCTTAGAAAAAAATAACCATGAAATGAAGCTTATTTGGTTGAGTACCGTGACTACATGATCAGTTAGAATTGTTACACTATTTAGTATTTATGAGTCCTATTACTGTCAGAGCAAAATAGTGGTGGTTGAAAGGCAAACAGTTTTAGTTGCATGTTCCATCCTTCAAGGCTTTAGCCTTAAAACATGGCAGTTCTTCTCCATCCAAGTTCTCAGCAGTACAGTTCTTCAAAAATCATAGTTTTCTATTTTTTCCCTGCCGATAGCTGTTCCTTTTCCATCACAGGGTTTTAGTGGATCATGGCTGGTTCTTTGCAGCAAATTTCGAATCTATTGAGATTTGTGCTGCTTTGTTGCTGCCTGCGTTATTAGTATTGCCTTTTTACTATTGGACTATTGTCTTGTTTTGCGTACCTGATTTGTCCAAACTTGACTAACATGTTTAACTTAGTTGTTTGTTACTAACTTGAACTGAGCAAGAGTACACCAATTTGATCTGGTCAGATTGGTTTACTATGCTTAGCTTAACATCCCCGACATGACATGATTAAATGCTGCTTAGTTGTTTTCCCTTCCTAAATGAATACACCAGACACCTATAACCATATTTAGTGATATAGCATCTGAATTTGCTCTTTTGTAGTACACAATATACCTCCAGTTACTGTTTTTTTTATTTACTTTAGACTGTACTGTTTGCATGAATTTGAGATCTGCCATGAAACTAGATGGTGCATGCATCTGGATTACAGCAGCGACAACACATCGGACGCTGCTAAGAAATTACAGTGGTTGAAATGCTTACAGAAAATTCAAGTCAGTTTTCTTTTTTTTTCAGTCAAAGTCAAGGGGGAGAATGGACCTACACCTAGGCCAATCCCTTTTAATTAATCATCATCATGAGAGGATGACAAAGATTTCACTGTTTTAATCAACACTAGATTATCTTAATGTGCTTATAATATTTAGTCGATGACGCGCATGAGTGCACTTCCCGAGCTTTCCAGCTATATGTGTCGAATCATATCACGAGGTGCATGGGAAAAAAATATTAATCTCATGTTCTGATCTCGAGATGATCTGAGTAGGCATCACTGAAGACTTCATTAGTTAAAGCTAGAGTTACTCGGCTTCCGATGGTTGAAGTTCATTTTAACTTTGTGTTGTTAACGCTTCCATGCGAAGCAAAATGCGTAATCAACAAGATCCAACCGTGTTGTCTTGCTGCAATACAATTGCTTGCATGGAAACTGCTGTAATCTCAAGATGTTTGTATCCCATTCCTCTATCAGATTGGTTTTAGGAAGGATAGTGGGCAATGGAAGGTAAACTTCTTCACAAACTT
Source organism: Miscanthus floridulus (assembly GCF_019320115.1). Taxonomy (NCBI): domain Eukaryota; kingdom Viridiplantae; phylum Streptophyta; class Magnoliopsida; order Poales; family Poaceae; genus Miscanthus; species Miscanthus floridulus. The sequence goes on from NC_089587.1 coordinate 20,253,375, forward strand.
TTTGTTTGGTAGGAAAGAGTTGTTCTCTTTGTCAATTGACCTTACAACCGTATCTTTTATGCTCTATATCTGACACACTTCTTGCCTATGAACATATATAATTAGCCAGGGCTTATATTTGTTACAACAAGAGGCATTTCTAGGATGCCATTTTTAACATCTTTAAGTTGCATTTGTTATGTGCTACTACATTTCATCATGAGCTTTTTTGAGATAATAGAAAATATTATTTTGAAACCAGGAATAGTGGAAATTCTTGCTTCTTCATAGTTGTTTCATGATTTGTTAATTTATTAAACGTGCTATGCTAATTTGACCAGTTCTTTTCTCTTACTTCTTTTTAAGTGTAACAGTTGGTAATGTTCTGAACTTGCTTGCAGGCTTTTTTGCTAGACTTGAGGCTATAGTAAAATGTTTCACATTCACTGATTTTATTTTTGATTATACATGAAAAAATATTAACCATTATATGCTTTTACATTCCATTGAAACGCCAGACCCATCAAAGAACCCCTCTATTTAGTCCAGAAAATTCAGATTGTGACCGGAAAAGGGGAAAATTATAAACTCTTTCCATGTTTAGATACAAAATTACACCCTGGGACTTAGCTATTGAACTTGTATAAATAATTAAATACTAATATTTTTATGTTTATTACTGGATGTAGTTTTACGCATGTCAAGTATTAAGAACAATGACATAATGGATATCATGTCTAGATATTAATCTTAGTTAATGACCTACTAAAAACTATGGACAGATTTGGTTTTCTGAGCAAATAACAGCATACTTAAAGAACTTCGGAAAAGGGGATAACATGAACTATGTTAAAGCGTACATATATATAAACTGGTGCACCTACTTGAAGAATTCGAGTATAATTGCCTCTAGTGATGTATTTTAATCACATGGTTGTATTGAGACAAAATTCTATCAGTATTGCACCAGTTTAGTCCAAGAGATAAAGAACATTAAAGAAGTAAAGAAAAGGGAAAAATAATTAATTATTGAATTTATTTAGCACAAAGGCGATCTATGAGGAACCCCTTTCCTTCTGCTCATATTTGTGGCCATGTCTTCATCAGACACTCTGTTTGCAGACCGTGCACAAATATATGGTCCACTCCGTTTTTTCCGAACAAAATTTGTGCATGGTGCACTCAAATTCTCAGAGTCCGATGATCCCATGGGCTCATCAACATCAACAAGGGTTGAGTGAGTTGTGTCATCATCAGCATCATGAGGAATGAAGAAGTCAGGGCCAAGCTGCAAGGTCTTGCATGGGCGCAAGTATGCTGACAAATTTTTCTTCTGCCGTAGTATATACTCTACCTGAAAATGATGCAGATTATCAAACAATTTTCATAGCTTGTCTTGCTAAGGACCTTTTAGAAATTGACTGACATGGATATTGCATGACAAACAAGTTCAAATACTGCTCTTGCTAAGGACCTTTTAGATCATCCTCTCATTTAGCATGAATTATGCTGTTTTATTTTCTCAACCACCATAATTCAGTTACATAAAGTATTAAAGTCACATAGGATAACCATAGCTTATTAGTTCGAGTCAATCACCTTGCAATCCAGAGAGCAGTGGAAATACGGTTCTTGAAGGCTCCTGTCGCAGGAGGTGCAGATATTCCCTGATCCCTTGAATTGCCTATTCTGTGGTCTCTTCTTCAGGAAAACAACCTTAGAGCTGTTAATGGTATAAGACTGCACCACGTTGATACAGAATTATAAGCCTTCTTGCATCTTGAACCTCAGAAGTCAGAACAATACCAGACCACATGCATGCACTATGCATAATTGATATACCTGAACACTGGAGCAATCAATAAGCTTCTCAAGGTCCTCCAGCCGGACAACGTCATGGTAGACGTATCGCCGCACCTGCAGGAGCCGGTGTACACGGTGTGCTGCCACACAGTGTGGGCAGATGCTGGTGCAGCAGTCAAGGCAACAGATGTTCTTCTCGTTCTTCTTGGCGTGCTCATGGAAAGAGCATGCAACGAAGAACTTCTGTGTGTTAAGGGCCTCTAACCATGCTGGCTTCCACATTGCCTGCTGATGTTGCACAATTCCATACGTTTGTTGCATCAATAAATGGCAAATTCATATGAGAATTCAGAGGAAAACATGAAGAAGGTTAGAATACTTACCATGATCATGTATGCAGTTGTAAAGCCCTCTGGTATTGTGTGTGTTCTAGGTTGGATGGGGTGGGGAGTTTTGAAGAAGGGAGAGAGAGAGAGCCGCGTATTAGAGCTGTGATGAAGGATGGGAGGTGGGGTGTGTAGTGTGCTATAAGAAGTATTAATGAGACAACCAGCAGAGGGGGCTATATATTTGCATCACTCGGGCTTTTGACAATTGACTCCTTAATCTATGGCACTATCGTGGAATGCACCTTGCTTTAAGACAGAGTGATAGGCATGTGTAGTTACTTTATGAATCAAATTTAGGACATGTTCCGTAATTGCTGTTGTAAGTGCTGGGATGCTGTACATCAAAAAAGGGTAGCTGATCTTGTAATAGCTGCTCTGAGATCATACATAATTTTGACACACTTTCCCTTGCCATAGAAATGTCTGTTTTATTTCATTGATGTATCACCCATGTTAATCCTGAAACAGATAATTCCTTTCTTTTGGAGAATTTCACAGTTGACAGGCGGATAATTCCTTTTTTTTGGAGAATTTCACAGTTGACAGGCGCTGCTTCAATTTTCAAAACTGGTTCAAATAAACTGTGTCAGGATTGAGTTGTATTTAGTTTTCCATGACCACAATCATGAATTTCTAATGCCCAATGTGATAACTTGGACAAGTGGTCAATTACTGTATCACTATATAAATTTATATGATATCATAATCTTCAGAATCATGACAAGTTACCATGCAGAGCAGATTATTGTAAGTTAAAATCTTACTCATTCTTGTTAATTCTTGATGTTGAATTTATAAATGCCAATATGATAACATTCCCCCTTCTTCCAACAAACAGAAAAGGAAATATTTCGCAAGTTCAGTTGTGTTGACATTGGAACACACCAAGGCCTGAAGTTTTACCAAATAGATCCTTTGCATCTCTTGGAGATTGGGCTAATGTGACATGTACATAGTTAGCCAACAAAACACACAAAAACAATTCTGGAGAGAAGAAAGGGGAGGTGGGGAGGTGGGGCGAACGTGGATGCTGTTTCTAGTGTTTCCCAACCCTTGTGCCAACTTTTTAACTTATGACTAAAGCTCAAATCTCTAGCCTTGGCACCAGAGCTCACCTCTCTTAAACAAAAAAAAATATGCAGTGCCCAAGGAGCCACTTTGATTCCTTGTTTGGAGCCTTATGTGTGGGGGCGAGTACGGCCTTTCTTGGGCAACACATGCATACAATACAAATCGACAGCCTCCACTAACAAATTGCTGCCTTGGGCTTTGCCCCCATCGTGTTTGCTACAGGATAGGTTCTGTTTTACTTGAGTTTTAAACTTCAAATGGTAGACTACAAAATCTGCTTGAGTTGTGTATTCTGTGAATTGTTTTGGGGAATCTGTATTCTTTTCACCCTTCAGCTGTTTTTGTCTCGAATACAAATTTGTATGGTTTGAATGGAATTGCTAGTGAGATTACAGTTACTTTCTGATGATATGGAGTGTGGAGTATGGCCTACTACCATTTATTCCTTCTGTAAAACCTTTTAACATGGATATCATTCTGGCCGTGTTACTACAATGAAACGCAGCTCTCCTGCGTTTTCAAAAAATCATTTTGGCCGTGTTACTACAATTTGCACCGATGAATAAGTTGTCTCTGTTTGGCCTTTACAGGTATGTGTTCTAGATTCCAGAAGAGTAATACTGATCGAGTCCATCTAACAGTGTTGTGGCTTTAACCTATTTCAGGTGTGGATCTGATAGGATTTGCGATGGCTTATCAGGCTGGATGTGATAAGGTTTGTAAATGAATCTCTTCACCTAGATGCATTGAGTTGTTTTTTTCTGTGCTGTCTCATGGTTACACTCTAGAACCTTTGACATGGCATTGTACCATTCATCAGACTGGGGGTGCGAATTTCTTTTTCTGATGACACACATCAAAAAAGCCTGAACTGTCCTGCAGAGAATAGTCCATTATCCCAGGGAATGGTGAGTTGATGGACAGTTCCTCCTTGAACTGTCTGATTGGTCTCCAACTCTGGAAGTCAAAACAGGCATGAACCAATAACATGATTATAACAAAAGCAATTGCTCAATTTCGTATCTGCAGTGTTTTGAATTAATAATATCTTGACCATGATTGCATTTATTCTTTCCACTTGTACCTGGTGTTAGATAGGAAAAGAACTGTTTTTTTAGTTCCTATAGTTTGATCAAATTATTATGAATTTCCGGAAAAGACATTTCATCATCATTTTTATATGTAATGATGATGATGCTGAATGTCCATAGTAGAGGAGAGTAGCTGTGATCGGTGTAGGGTATTTTTGGCATGCATGGGCGCGGATAAACAGAATCCTACAGCAATAAGCTTATCACTCTATTTCCCATTCTTCAGATAGTCAGGTCAGGTTTATTCATTTGTATTCCCTGAACAAAAAAAAAAGTGATCTGTTATGCTGCGTTTACTCAAAACTTTCTAGTGTGTTTGGAGTCTAGAATTACTCTAGGGATTTTCAGAATTTGCCTTGGTTTTATCTAATCCTAGGAATTTGGAATGGCATCCTTGTATTATCCAAACAAGCATAATATTACCGGCAGGGCCTCTTGTTGAAATATTAGTGCTCTACGAACCTGAAACTCACATGTGAAGTGGAAAGCTTAGTTCTCCAGTAGAGCATATCCTTAAAGAACATTGCTAGCTACAAGTACTCCAAGCATTTCCTAAGCATAAATACAAAACTCCAAGGCTAATAAGCCACTGAGCTCCTCCATAGCAGTCACCCATAGGATTTGACCCTAAGGCGGCGTACGTCCTCAACTTGCCTTGGTGAATTAGGGCTAGGACTAGTAATATTTTTTTATTTTTGGGCTAGCAGGACACTACTAATAATCTACCTAAGCGAGATGTAGTAATGCTAAATGTTGTTTTGAATACCCAAATGGTGGTATTCAAAGCATTTCCTAGCTAGGCTTAAATACAAAACTCCGAGGCCAATAAGCCCTTGGGCTCCTTGCATATACATTAGCATTTCCCCATAGAATTTGACCCAAATAGAAATAGGGCGTACGGCCTTAGCTTTGTCTTGGGGAATTAGAGCTAAAACCTAGTGGTAAGATGTGTGTTTCTTTAGACTATTAGGACACTAATCTATCTAGCCAAGAGTGATGTCGAAGCAATGGATGTTGTCTCTTGCCTGTATGTAGGTGCCCTATAATCATGAATCTAGCTTGATCACACAGCACCCACGTAGACCTAAATATCATATCGTTCATGCTCTAACAAAAGGAGCTTTGCTACTGATGAAGCATCAGAATAATCTGTATGTGTCATGGTCATTGTTGGTTCTAACACCGCTTTGTCGGTCTCATGGGCTTAATCTCTGGTCAAATCGCCCTCCACGCGATTAACAAAAAGGCGTGCAAACGTACGGACACCTGCCTGGCCGGTCTCACTCACTCTCGTCGCACGGGGGCTTTTCAGCATGACGTGTGGGGCCCCATGGCCCGGGACCCAGGGCGCCGACGGCGAGGCTAGCGTGTGGGTGGGTAAAGAACAGTGACGTGGATTTGGAAAGGAAAGGAAAACACGAGTACAAGCTGCCTACGTGTGCACCGCCCGCACGTGTGCACGTACGCCCTGTGCGTAGACAATCCGAGGCACGCACACGTGGCGTGGTGGGGGCAGGGGCGGGCGATTGGTGCCCACCACGTGAGGGCGTCTGACACAAGGTTAATGCGGGGAGGCCGCCTCACGTGCAGCGCATCGGAGGTCGTGTGGAGTGGGATGCGCTGTGGCGGATTCCCTGTGGACCTCTTTGCTGGTTGCTTTGCTGCCGTTCCAGGGGTTAACTGCAAAATAGGGTATTCCCTTCCCCTTCCCCACTTCTCTCTTTCTTAGGCTATCTCCAACAACACCTAAAATATAAGACGCATTCGTCTTTTGGGTAGCGCTACAGGCAAAAGGTTCAATATCTATTCGGTATCTTCTTCAACAACAAGACGCAAAAGAGAATCCTTTCTGCAAATGGATTTTAAGAAGAGAGGATACTCATATTTGGGTCGTGCCTCTCAGGCAACCTAAAATAGGTCTCCCGTATAAGTACTCTGTTGGAGACTGATTTTGGGTCTCTTGCTACCTATTTTAGGTTTGGGTCTCCTTATTGGAGACAGTCTTAGGAGGTTTGGACGGCGTATTAGGGCACCCGCAATGGTTAAAGCTAGTTACTAGCTTCAAGCCAACTTCTTCGATAGTGCTAACTTTTAGCACATAGATTTTAACATGGATAGCCCCACATGATACTCTCACATAACCTTAAAATGTGTGCAAGAGCTTAGCTCTTGATCATGAGCGAGCTTTGCTCTCTCTTCTATTAAAATATGAAAAAAAAAATACTTAGAGCTAGTTTAAGAGTCAGCCATTGCAGATGCCCTTAGCGAATGTTGTAGTATCTCATCATTTCTCATCTCTAGCTATTCTTCTCTTTCCGTTCTAAATTATAATATATTTTAGTGTTTTAGATATATTGCTTTTGTTATGAATCTTGACACAGTGTATATTTAAGTGTATAATAAAAGATATATACGTAAAAAAATTAAAACGTCTTTTAATTTAGAACGGGTGGAGTACACGTTTATAGGAGGCTTCACGATCCGAGCAGCCCTAGCAAGTGCACCCCGTTCCGATACTATAGATCCGCTCAGGTAGTTTGGTTGTTGCTTTTTCACTGAACTAACTTTTGTCGCTGATGAGTGCAGCTATTGTAATAATTCACGACTAAAAGGAACTTTTGATAAATATATAAACAATCCTTATAGTTCAACGGAAGTAGTTTTTTTCCGTCCCACTACCTCAGAAATACGAGGAAATATCCCTAATTGAAGAAAAATATTGCATGACAGTTTAGTGGCTATTGAGCATTTAAATGATATAAATATACACTTATCATATTTAAAATGCAAAATCAATAGCACTCGCTCTGTTTGAAAATACAAGCTATTTTTGTTCCAAAAAAAATAAAATACAAGCTATTTTTGTTCCCCAAAAAAAGAAAATACAAGCTATTTTTATTCTTGCATTAGCAATATTATATAAATTTAACTGAGTTTGGGCAAGGAATCCTAATTTTAAAGCAAGGAGACCTGTTGGGCTCACGGGCACTCCACCAGTCCATCTAAATCCTGCGCGCAGCCCAAGCAAGGGTGGCAAACGAAACGGCTTTCCCACCACAGCACATCAGGGCCTCGAGCCCACGCGGTAGTTCCGGGCCGGACGGGGGGTAGATTGTGGTTGACAGCCCAAGTAGGGAGAAGCTGAGACGGAGTTCCCGAACTGCCTGGTGGGCCGATGGATCATCATTTCATCTCCGAAGCGCGCGCAGCGTTGCTTCGGTCGGGGCGGCCGCCGCGCGCAGGACGATGCCGCGTGGCGGCTGGTGCGTGCGGTGCGTCGGCGGAGGTCAGGAGGTGGACGGTGCACCGACCGCAGCGCAGCCACAGGGGCCCGCCTCCCGAGGTGCGCCGCGCCGCGAAACCGCCTGCATGTGTCGTCGACACGTCGTACAGGGACCGCACCTTATATATCGGGCATGCACGCACGCCGAAAGCTCGACGTCGCAACGACTTGCATTGGAACGTAGCGTACGAACGAACGAGCACGCGTACGACTGGGCGAGGGCGAGGGCGAGCTAGGGCGACCTGCAAGCTGTTTTTGTGTAACACGCACATGGTTATGCATGGTTACGTTGGTGTCGGTATACCTAATCTCGTGTCGTTTACGAGGCAACACGTACCCAACAACTAACCTTCCGGCCGGTCCAAGGATTTTCGGTACGTGCCATTTTGTTTATATACTATATGTAGTAGGATATAGTTTGGCGCGCCGAGCTACGGGCCGGAATGCATGGTTTTAATTAATATACTACGGAGTATATACTTACTTGCTGCGATGTTGACTGGCCACACGAAATTAGGTTTTAATTAATATACTATATACTAGTATAGATTAGTGAGCAGCCTCGCTCGATGGCTAGCCCCTTGTCCGATCCATTGACTTGTCAAAGTGTACGTACTTCAATTTAATCTGTGTATATGTAGATACTCTTCTAACTAATCATTCGTGCAGTAGGTCATCTTTTCTTTTCTTCCGAAAGAAAATTAAAACAACAAAAACAAGTTGTGACATTTTTTATTTTTCTAGGTACATAGTTTTTACTATGCACTTATATATATACTCCCTCCGTCTCATTAAGATATAAGGCGCGATTTGACTTAGGTGCAGTCTCTTCAAAATCATACTTTAACGGTTAATTTATACTAATTATATGTAATTTATGGCAACAACAAAAGTATCATTAGAAATTATTTGTAAAGACAAATCTAATTTTACAACTATTGTGCTATAAATGTCTCATATTATTAGACTAATTATAGATCAAAGATAACAAAGTTTGATTTTTGAAATGCGTGCATGCCTTGTATCCTGAGACCGAGACGGAGTGAGTATTATGTCTAGATACATAATAAAAGCAATAAATCTGCAAAAGCTAAAACATCTTATATTTTGGAATGGTGGAGTACTAATATATAACGCCGCTTTAATTTGTTCCTCACGTGTCACGTACATGCTATAAGAGCAGGTACAATAATGGGCTTATAGCCAATCTAATGCTGATGTGGAGGAGAGAAGAGAGAAGAGAGATGGGAACTTGGCTCCTATGCAAGCACCGAGCTGGAAAAGAAGCATATGCATTAGTGGGCCTAAGTAGCAAGTGTTGTGAGGAGGAATAAAGGAGAGAGGCTTTTTTAAGATAAATAGGAAACACTTATTGTATAACTTGGCTCTTGTAACTTGACTTATAGCCAAGCAACTTGGCTCTATTATTGACCTTGCTCTAAGAGACCTGGCTTCGAAGAGACGTGAAACTTGAATTAATTTTCCCTCCCTTCAGGTCATCATTTCTTCGGTGGATAGTTTCACGATGTTGTTTTTAAGACTGTCATGTCATATAGAATAAAATGAAAATTGGATGAAACACTCACTCTTAATGCAAAGTTTTATTCTATAGTTCCATAGCTATTTAATTTCATGACTTATAAAGAGTTGGTAATCGTGCCAAGACTTATTTCTTCTTTCTTTTTCTTAAATACACTGTCATATCATCAAAAATGACTATGTGACAACTTATTTAATAAAAATAAAACTCACATGAACCTCCCATTAAGACTGGTTTTAGGGTTGGGCTTTAAGGTTCATGGATGGCCTTTTACCGGTGTATTGACTCCGACCGTTGTTGGCAGCTTGCATGGGCGGAGATGGATTGGCATCAGGAGAATGAAGCTAAGAAAAGATTTTTAAGGGTGGATGGATTGGAAACTTATGAGAATTAGGTGTTATAGCATCTCCAAGATTTTTCAAAACCCACTCCTCCCAATCTTGACTTTTTGGTAAGATTGTAAAAAAAATGCTCTCAAATGACTCTATATCAACTCTCAAACTTTCGTTGGAGAGTAAATATTGAACCAATTGCGTGGAAATATACGTATGCATCAATAGGACAATCTAGAGGTGAAGGTACGTGGCGAAGAATAAGACTAAAGATAGTTTTTCAATGCAAATGTATAAGAGAAAAAATGTATAAAAAATTACATGTGCTTTGAAAAATAGTCCGGGCTTTCTATGTAAACATATTGATTTTTGAAATTATTGGAGGAACCCAACAAATGTGATACTAATATTTTTTAGCTATTTAGAAAACTCATTGCTTTACCAAATTTTTAAAAACTTTTGGAGGTGTTGCTCGGCCAAAAATGCTCCCGCGGGCAGCAAACCTCTCGAACTATAACTTTTTTTTAACCAGAGCTCATTTCATTACTCCTTCATCACAGCCAAATCGTGGCCTCGCGGGACATCAACTTAGAAGTGAATTAAAGAGCATATTTTCTTTCTCTACATCCATTATATTGCAACAGAAAGATTAAGGATGTGTTTGGATGTAGATATTGGATGGCTATAATTGAATTGGTTGCCAATGTCAAATCAGACTGGCTTTGGAAATAGGCAACAATACCAAATCACATGTTTGGATGCAGAAGAAATTGCTAGATGGAATCCGGTCACATGACAAATATCAAATCATATATGGATGTCAAGGAAATTGCTATTTGGAATCGGCCACGAGGAAGAAAGGGAGGGGGTGCGCCTTGCACCGGTGCCCGCCTCGCACGACCTTGTGCCGCCGTCAGCTCCTCATCCCAATCCACCATGGCTGAGCGATCGAGCCCGCCACGAGACCAAGCCGGCTGACCGAGCCCCCTTCCATGTCCCCCGCGCTGTAACACCCCGGTGTTATGACTGCATTTAGGCATTTCTAATCATACATATCGTGCATCATCAAGCATCCTATTCATACATGCGTAATCTTGCATATAACAACTGAAACATTACTTCGAAACATACGAAACATGTTTGTGAAAAGTAAATGATGCATACACTTATTAGAGTTGTTTTGCTCTGATTCTTGCTTGCTAGTTGAGTGGAAACTGTTGGTTATGCTTGTAAATCATCTAGAATTGTTTAGCAAAATTTTTGGAGCAAGGTTCGTATTCAAATTAATTCAAAACTTTGCTTCCAAAGTAAATTCCCAAAATTAGGGTTTTGAGTTAAAATTTAACTTTGATTCTATAATTTAAAATCTAGATAGAATTAGACTTTGGTCATAAAAGCAAAGTTGTAGGGAATTAAATTCTAAACAACTTTCATTTTTGGTACATTTTCAAAAGAGGTCATTTTCTTGCTCAAAATAATATTTGAAAACTGTTATTTGAAAATTTATTGAAAATGGAAATTTAAAAGAATGTTTTCTGTTTTAGCGGGCCGCCGCCTCGCTTCTGGCCCGCCAGCCGAAGCCGGCCCAGCGAGCCTCCCGCACCGCGCGCGCCTCGATTCGCTCGGCCCAGCCCAGCACCGCGCCGCGCCCGGCCTGCCTCCGCGCGCCTGCCCGCGCCGCGCCGCGTCGTGCCCCGACCGCGTCAGGGCGCGCTCGCCGCGTGGCCGCCCTGCGCTGGCAACGCCCGCCGCGCGGCAGCCACGGCCTGGCTCCACCTCCACGCGCGCGCCTTCTTCTGCCCCGCAGCGCTGCCTCCTCCCCATTACTCCTCCCGCTCTCTCAGCCGCAGAGCAACAGCAGCAGCTTCCGCCCGCGCGCAACACGAGCTCGCCACCGCCGCCGCCGCTGCCTCGACGGCAGCATACCCCTCCCACGCCTCCATTCCCGATTCACGCCGCCAGCAGCTCCGCCTAGCCTCCCTGCTTCGCTTGCGTTCGCTTGCAGCCGTCGTCGTCGAGGTAAGAACCAAGCGCGGCCGCCTCCTTCCTCTCCGGCGAGAGCACTGCCGCGGCCGGGTGGCTCGTCACGCCGCCGGGCCACCTCCACCATCCCAGCCGTTGCGGCTCGGCATGGCGTACACGCTGGCACCACCCGCGCCACCGGGAGGGCTTGCCGCCGGTGAGCACCGGCCGGTGGAGCGCCTCCCCTGCTCTCGGTCGCTGACCGGCAGGGCCCAGCCGCAGTGGCGTGGCCTTGCCCGGCCGAGCTGGGCCAGGCTGGCTTGGGCCGAGCCCCGAGCTAGGCCGCCGCTCACCTCTTCGCTCGGCTGAGCAGGCCGGCTGTGGCCGTGGGCCAGTTTATTTCCACGGGCCGGCCCAGTAGAGTTTTAAAGAATTGTTTTCAATTTATTCTTTATTATTTGAAAACAGAAATGGTTTGAAAAATGTTTGGATGATCAAACTTGTTCCAAATTTGTTGAAACAAAATTTGCTAGGTTCCTTATCATCAGATCTACTTGGGAAAATTATTGCATGTCATTTTTGGGATACTTTTCTGTAGGATTTTATTTAATCATGGATATTGCTGATAACTTGAAAAATATGTAGAAAAATCTATAGTCTGCAGAAAAATATGATTTTAAGTTTGTTCATCTTCTTATGTCATGTACTTCCTAGGAAAAATATGTTTCATGCATGTGCTGTGGAAAAATTTGGAGGTGTAGTTCAAGTGTCTTTAATGGCTGATTTTTGTTATTTTTGCTAGAGAGCAAACTTTGTATAAAACATGCATGTGGTAATTTTTGGACAGTCATTATATGCTATTAAGAACCTAGGAAAAATATTAATTCTGTTGTTTGACACTTTTCATAGTACAAAGTAATTTCATGCTCATTTTTATGCTATAGCTTGTCAATTTTGTGTAGGATAGTTTACTTATCCAAATGCCATGAAATTTTTATGGTAGTCTGTTTAGGGTAGTATTATGCTGCTGTAATTTTCTCAGATTTTTAGGAGCATCAGAAATATAGGTTGCTATTCAAACCTATTATTAATTAGGGTTTAAGCAAGTGTTGCTTTAAGTGTGATTAAGAAATTAGTAAAGCTTTGGTGTATCTTTGAAGCATTTCATAAGATAGGTTAACTTAACATATTAGTAGTAGAAGAGAATGCAGTAGATGACATGTGCTTGTAGTATAGTTTCTTGGATGATGTTGACTAACTTGCATTTAAACATATCCATTGCATCCATCTCCTTCGATGCACCGTTTGCATAATCACTTACGCACATTGCATCATACAGGATCGCAAACCGAGAACCCAGTCGCCATACCCGAGGAGCCCGAGGAGCAGCTTGAGGTGCAGCAGCAGGAAGTGCCAGAAGCCGACGAGGAGGACGTTAAGGAACTTCCGGAGTGCCCCGATCACCGTCCGAGCTCCTTCGAGAGAGGCAAGCCCCGGAGCATTTTTCTCCCGGTTTGCAATGATTTAATTAAATGCTTTACTTTAATTGATGCATTACGTTCAGGAGTTGTTTGCAACCGTTGCTGCATTATACCTTGCTTACCTTTGTTATACTACATCCTTGTTACCCTGGTATCCGCAGTCGAGTCAATGCTTAGCTGGCTTAGACCGGTAGAAGTCGGGTGATTTCCTGTCACCTGCGAGCTATAGGTGGTTACCTGGATCTGCTGGGATGACTATGAAGTCATGGTATAACTAAGTGTTAAATGAAGTTGAGACCGGACGGAGACTTACAGAGTTTTGGACTGTAGTGTTTCCGTCTGTGTCGATTAAGGACCGACCGTTGTTGGGCCTCGAGTCATGTTGAACGCATGCCTTACATTTAGCTGGCCGGATAAAGTACCTTCCGACCGCGAAGTTGGGAGATTTTTCGGGCCGAGCAGATTGCCCGCAACGCACTGTGCCGGAGCAGGTGTGGTAGGACACGGGGGCGGGATGATAAGGCCAAAGTGCAGTCGGTCGGCCCCCGGGCACATGTGGTTCCTGGCAAACTCGAGATTCCTGGAAAGTTGACTCGGTGATCAATATCTCACTTTAGCGGGTGAGTGAGGTTTGTGTAAGGAATAAATCACCAGCTGGTTAGGAATCGATTCGAATCGCCATCGCTCCTGGATAGTGAGCACTTGACTTGAGTTACTTCATCGTAGTAAATGTTATGGAACACTTGGATAGTTATAATGAATATGACAGTATGGAAGTTGTTTAATGATCATTGGTTATCATTATCTGCTTAATCACATGTTTACTCTAGTATAGGTGCAAACCTAGTTGACAGGTTAATAATAATTAACTTGGCAATAATGCTTTTAAAAAGGTTCTTGAAATGCTAAAAATGCTTCTTTTTGCAAATGAGTCAGCTACCCTACTATAAAGCCCTTCATAATCCTTGGTGTCATTTATTTTCGGTTATGTCGGGTAAGTCTGGCTGAGTACCTTCTCGTACTCAGGGTTTTATTCCCACTTGTTGCAGATGGGCAGATGTATTACGGCTACTGTATCAACTGCCTGTATCCTGCGATGGGTGATGCTTAGGACCATGGGCATGGTCATTCCTTACGTCTCATCTGATGCTTTTGTTGGAGATGATCATTCGCTGGCACTATATTTAAACTCCGCGTGAGTGTGTGTGTGGTTTGAACAAATGACTTCCGCTACTTTTATTCGAACTGGTTTTGTAATAACTATGTTGAAACTCTGATGTATCCGTGATGCAAACTTTTATGTAATATGTGATGGTGACCGCTAAACTTATTACGATCATGGCTGGGACACGAGTTGGTTTGAAATCCTTCGTGATTTCACGGACTACCGGGTTATACGGGCTTAAGTTTGCTTAATCGTCTGCTCTGGTGGATGATTTTCTTACTTAATTTTGTATAATTGGTCGGTTCTGTTACACGCGCCCCGCAGACCGAGCCCCCCTCCGGTCTCTACTCCCCTCTGCCATGCCCGCGCAACCAAGCTCTAATCTGCACGGATCGTGCCCTCCCCCACGCATGCTGGACCTGGGGAAGAAGGTGAGGGAGGCTGGACCTGAGGAAGAAGGCGAGGGAGGCCGAACCTGGGGAAGAAGGCAAGGGAGGCTGGACCTAGGGAAGAAGGCGAGGAGGTCGGACCTAGGGAAGAAGGAGAGGGAGGCGTCCGGGGTGGTGAGCTTGACCAGCGGACGTGGTGAAGAGGGCGCTGGCGCTCGTGTGGCTAGTCACAGAGAAGAGGCCCCAATTCCACTCAATACTGAGGGGTGCGGCTCTGTATTGGGATAGGCCCCTTCCAGTTATAGTTCAATACCAAGGAATTGGGTTTCCAATGCCAAATCTCAATTCCATGTGCATCCAAACAACAACATTGAGGAAATCTGTTTCCAATTCCAATGTCTAGGCTCGAATATCTATACCCAAACGGGGCATAAGTCATGCAGGAGTAGATATTCCACACAATGCGAAAAGCTCAACGCAAGATAAGGTAGACACCATGTAAGAGTACTATAGAAGTCATTTTATGCCTCGCCTGCTAACCAACACAAGACTTTAATGATCAAATATAAGGAGCATTCACTATTGGACTTTAACTCGGTAATTCTTGCTATAGGGCATCCATCTGCGCCGGACGCTCCCGATGGTGGGCCACCCGCACTAGTGAAAGGTCCTAATATGGCTAGAGGGGGGTGAATAGCCTATTTAAAAATCTATAAACCAACTAGAGCAATTTGATTAGTATAACAAATAGGAAAACGCAAGCTTGCTCTAGCTCTACAAGGGTTGCAAGCCACCTATCCAACAATTCTAGTTGCTATGATCACTAAACACACAATTTGCTATGTCACTACTCACTAAGAGCTCTCACACTTGATACACTAAAGAGCTCCACTAGATGAACTTAAACTACAAAGCAAGCTCTCAATTCTAGCTACACTAAAGAGTTTGCTACAACTAGTTTGCAAGAATATAAATGAGTGAGTAGGGTGATTATACCGCCGTGTAGAGGAGTGAACCAATCATAAGATAAATACTAAGTCAATCACTAGGAGAATACCAAAGGGCAAGAGACAACCAATTTTTCTCCCGAGGTTCACGTGCTTGCTGGCACGCTAGTCCCCGTTGTGTCGACCAACACTTGGTGGTTCGGTGGCTAAGAGGTGTTGCACGAACCTCGTCCACACAATTGGACACTGCAAGAACCTACCCACAAGTGAGGTAACTCAATGACACAAGCAATCCATTAGAGTTACCTTTCGGTGCTCCGCCGGGGAAGGCACAAGACCCCTCACAATCACCACGATTGGAGCCGGAGACAATCACCAACCTCTGCTCAATGATCCTCGCTGCTTCAAGCCATCTAGGTGGCGGCAACCATCAAGAGAAACAAGTGAACCCCGCAGCGAAATATGAATACCAAGTGCCTCTAGATGCAATCACTCAAGCAATGCACTTGGATTCTCTCCCAATCTCACAAAGATGATGAATCAATGATGGAGATGAGTGGGAGGGCTTTGGCTAAGCTCACAAGGTTGCTATGTCAATGCAAAATGGCCAAGAGAGTGAGCTTGAGCCGCACATGGGGCTTAAATAGAAGCCCCCACGAAATAGAGTCGTTGGCTCCTCAGTCCACTGAAAAATGGGGCGACCGCACACGCTGGTCAGATCGACCGGACGCTGGACCCCAGCGTTCGGTCGCGCGATGCGTGCCACGTGGCCCCTGCTTCAAACGTTGATCGTCCGATCTCAACGGTCATCTGTACATTTAAGTTGTGACCGGACGCGCTGCTTGGAAGTGACCGGATGCAGGACCCCAGCGTCCCGGTCGTTTCCAGTAAGGTTCCATTCGTGACTGGATGCGTCCGGTCACACCCGACCAGACTCACCCCACGTCCAGTCACTCACCGTTTCCTCTGTGCGTGTAACACCCTAAAATTTGCACTCTTTTAAAATAGCTAAATTGATTTATTTATGCAAATATGTGTGCATTAAAATATAGGAAAATAGTAAATTTTGTGGAATTAAAATTAAATATAAGGTTAGAAACTTCTTGATGCATACATGCTGCTGCATATCTAATTTTGTGATGATTGATCTTGATTCAAAGTTCAAATGAATTCAAAACCTATTTGAAAATGCTTTTGGAAATCTATTTGGAAAAAGAAAAATGCAAAATTCATTTTTCCCCTCCCTTCTTCATTTCGTCCCGCAGGCCTTTCCTTCTGTTGGCCTAGCTCCTTTGGCCCGCTGGTCTGTTCCTCTGCGCCAACCGCTAGCCCAGCTGCGCGCCTCGCTCAGCCCAGCAAGCCGTGTCAGCCCAGCATAACGCGCGCAACCGCCGCGCCTTCCTCACGCCCGCAGCCGCTGACCGCCCGGGCCCCGCCTGTCGGCGCCGTCCCCTTCCTCCCGCATGGCTCGGAACCGCCTGCCCGCGCCTGACGCAGCTACAACCGCTGCCCATGTCGTGCGTCGTGGGAGCGCCCTCCCCCCACGCCTGGCCTCTTTAAATCGGAGCCCACACCCGCGCGCCCCCTCCCTGCTACCCCGCTCTTTTTCTTTGCGCTCGCCGTGCACGGAAGCCGCAGCAGCGCCGGATCCGCCGAGCTCAGGACCTCCATGCAGACCGTCATCCCCGAGCCTCCCCCGTCCTCGCTTTTCCCCGCGGTGAGAATTCCCTGGCTCCCCTCTCTCTCCCCGACCTTTTCCCTTGGCATTTTGTGGCTTGTATGGCCGTGACGCGTGCGCCAGGAAGCTCCATGTCGCCGGTCATGGCGGCCGTCGCCTTAGCTCTCTCCTTCGGCCGTTGTATTGGCCTTGGCGAGTTCCCCTTCACCCCAGCTAACTCCTGGTGCTCTCGGTTCTTCGAACCGTGGCCCATAGGCCGTGCTCCGCGCGCTCCGGTGACCTCCATGCCGCCGGCAATGGAGCCTTGCCGCCGGAGACACTGTTCTGGCCGGCCATCCCTTGCTCTCCCTCCTCTGATCTAATCCGAGCCACCCATCCTTGATCCAACGACCGAGAACGTTCGGTACCCCTTCGCGTGGCAGATTTACTAAAGAGACCCTGTACTTTTCTAAGTCCTAACCCGCAGTCCAAAGCACATTTCCCTTATTACGCATTCTCATTTTGAAAGCGTAAAGTTCACTGCTTAAGTCTAAAATATGTTTTCAGTATTTACAGAAATGCCATTTGAACTGTTTTGCTTATAAAATTGTCGTTTTAGCTCCGAATTGATCCGTTCAAATCGCGTTAGCTTCGTAATTTCATAATCTACATGCTAGAATCACTGTTAGTCAAGTTTGGAACATTTTAATTTCCTGGTTAGATTTAATTAAATATATTACTATAGGAAATTCCGTTTAAATCATAACTTTCGCATTCTAGCTCTGTTTTTCGTGAACTTCGTGTTGACGTGATCGTAGCGAGACGTAGATTATTTTCACAAACATTTTATCTTGTTTTCTATACTGTTGGTGTACTGTTCTAATGATAGGAATGTTTGCTTTGCATGAATGCTTTTGGAATGTTGTATGTTGCCGTGTTGGTCACGTTCAGACGGTGAGGAGAACGTTGGAGACCAAGAATTCTTCGACGACCAGCAGGACCAGCAAAAGTTTATGAACCAAGGCAAGTATAGCATGGGCCTACCTTGATGTCCTATTACACTTTAATCAATTACTCATGTGCATGTGTCTAATTTTGATAACCCTAAGGACATTCTAGACATTTGATGCCTTGTTCCCTTGACTCCTATGGGGTAAATGCATATGGGTAGATTGCTAGTGCTCTAACTGAACTTGATCTACATGATGATGAATGATTCTATGGAACTAAGAGTTTAACATGATTTATAACAACCATTCCATAGGGCGAAGGTGCAAATGACCTTTGATCATGTTGCTCCCAGCCCTCCATAAGGACTTATCTGTTGGCAAAAGCTAGGACTGACAGTGTAACCGGGAGAGTCATATGACTCTGACTTTAGCTCAGTAATAGGACCTTTTCTAGCTAGTTAGAGGTTACCTTTTTGGCGCAAATGGGGCTTGCCACGTTGGGTATAGGGCTGCCTCTGTTTCTATAAGTATAGCCGCGATGGATATGTGCCATAGGAAAGGGGGGTTCCTACATCTGCCTGCCAAGGAAACCTAGCGGCCCTAACTTGTTAGAGAAACCTATGAAATGGCTTCATAGTGTACCCTGCCCACTCACCTTGGCAGTGACATGGGAGTAATTAATCCGGGCATATGGGGATCACGACTCGCGGTGAATGTGCACCACCTCTGCAGAGGGTAACAAACTGTTATAACAGCCATGCTCACGGTTACGAGCGGCCCGAAAAACTCACAGAATAACTGGTTACTTGTTGTTGATCATTTGAGTTGTTCTATGATGATACGTGGTACACTTGACCCTGATATATATTCTTATGGGATTCAATGGGAGCTTAAGCATAAATTGATAATACCTGAGAATAAAAGTTTGACTTACTAAAAATGCTAACTGTAGTAAACCAGAGTCAACCTTTTTAAGCTTCATAACCCCATGTTAACTTGTTAAGTACGGGATGTACTTACGCTTGTTTATTTTCTTTATTTGGATAAAAATCCCGGATTGGTAACAGATGACAACGGGTATGAGGAATTCTCGGAGGATTTTTAGGCCTGTGGTCAACCAGTTGACCTTCCCTGTGATGAAGCCCACGAGAGTTTTATTATCTTTTTATTTTCCGTTGTGTGCTGTAAGACTAAGTTGTATTATGGATCTGATATAAGGACACCGTGATGATACTTTATGTAATTTGTCAGCTTGTGTGTGTGATGGATTCCTGGGCACACATGAGTTTTGTGCATTTAATTTTATCCTTAAAATTGGGTGTGACAAATTGGTATCAGAGCCGTGTTGACTGTAGGACGCAAGCCTAGTTAGAAAATGGTCGTTTTAGCATATTTGCTCCTATGGTTTCTTGCTTACTGTCTTATTCTTGTTATTTTATTAAAACATTTATGCTTTTCATACCCTAATCTATTATTTAAAATTGTTGATTCTAATTCTATCTCACTTTAAAATCTATAGATGTCTCATAACCCGAAGACTGCTCGCCTCAGCACTGCTGGCTATCGTGCCCTGTTCACCCCACGTGCTCCATAGGTGGAGAAAGAGGTTGTGATCATCTCCGATGACGAGGAGATGGCTACCCCGATGCCTGCACCTACTCCTACTCCAGTTGTCGCGCCGGTCTATCCTGTCGTAGCTACACCTGAGGAGTCGACGTCTACTTCCCCTACACCTGCACCATCCCCAGCTGTCCCCGTGGTGGATGAGGAGATTGGCTGGAAGTGCAAGTACTACTTTAAGCCAGCCCCAGAGACAGCCTACTACCACACCCTCCTCATTCACGTGCTGGACGACAACTACCCCGACTTGCACGCCTCCATCAGCTACCACTGTGCCGAGTACCAGCATCCATTGGAGGCTACCTTCTGGAAGGTAGAGCTGGTGGTCACCGCTTGGAACGACGTCAAGAATGGACATGAGGTGGAGACTGTCCACTGTGCCCCTGCCAAGAGAGCCCATGCCTTGGATGGTATGGAGGATGCAGCACAGAACGCCTACATCCACTACCATGGTCGTCGCTTTGAGGCCATGAGGGAGGATTGCTTCAAGTTCCTTCCTCGTAATGATCATGAGGGTGTTTGGTAGGTTTTGGCTCCACCAGAGAGTGACCCAACTCTGGAAGCAACGGTGCAGCATGTCCACGCTATGCAGGGAGTGGATGAGGAAGTCAAAGGAGAACTACATGTATCTCAGAGGGCTCAGAGACGCCTCTAGAAGCAAGTGGATGAACTTTGAGCATAACTTGGGTAGCCTTCAATCTACAAGAAGAAGCGCCGGTCCTTCACCATGATTGACACCGCTCCATAGGTGTTAGGTGCCTTGATCTAGATTACCATGTCGTTAGTTCGTGTTTCATATTTAGTTTTATTTGGTCTTGTGAACTTGGATGATTAGATGTTTAATTTGTGAACTTGGTTGATTTGGTATTTGTTTTGATTGCTGGAAGTTTGTGGGCATGTCCACAACTTCCTTAGATTGGAACCTTAAGTTTAGAATGAAATCTTAATGCATATGTTTCGCTTTATCTTATCTCTGCTGTGCTGATTTCTAGAGCAGCCTGTGTTCTTTATCTGGTATCTCGAAATTTAGGCTGTCAAAAATTCTGAAATTTTTGTGGAGATAACTAGACTTCTGTATCTTTCAAATGTCTCTAGAATCACATCAGTAGCTGTTCAGGTTTGTGAGATCTAGCTGATACAAGTTGATGTTCCTGCACTGTCTGGAACCCAGAACAGTTTCAGTTTAGCTCTACTTTTGACCATGTGTATGTCAGAATTTGTAAAAGTGATCTAAATAAAAGTTGTAGCTGATCTCCTAAGATTTCTAACAAATCTTGGTGCACCTCTGTTGGATCTCTGAAACTCGAGTTATAATAGTTTTACTGAACTGCTGAATTTGAATCTTGTCCAGAAAAATTCTCAGCATTGTTTCTTATCTTTTGTAAGCTCTCTATAATTGGAAAATCTCTAAATTTTGCACATTTGTTGGAAAACAGATGGCCGCAAGAGGAGGAAGAGGCAGAGGCCGTGGTCGTGGACGTGATGCTCTCATAAATCCACCACCACCACCACCTGTGACCATAGGACAAATATTGGGAATGCAAGCGCAGCTGATGCAAGCTATGATGTAGCGCTTGAACAATGAACCTGCAAGAGGACCACCACCTATTCAGGTCAGAGATAAGCGTGGAGAGTTTATGAAAGATCGTCCACCGGTGTTCACCCATGCCTTAGATCCTATGGAGGCAGATGATTGGTTGCGTGCTGTGGAGAAACAACTGAACATAGCACAATACAACGACCTTGAGAAGGTGTTATACGCTTCTGGGCAAGTCCAAGGGGCTGCTCAGGATTGGTGGGAATCATTCCAATTTGGACGTCCCAACAATGCTCCTGCTATCACTTGGCAGGAATTCAAGGATAATTTCCGGTCATACCATATTCCTGATGGACTAGTGGAACTGGAAGCAAGAAGAATTCAGGTCCCACAAGCAAGGATCCATGACTGTGGCGGAGTATCGGGACAAGTTCGCACAACTATCACGCTATGCTCCAAATGATGTAGCGGATGACAAGGATAAGCAATGCCGTTTCCTCAAGAGACTCTATGATGGACTGCAGCTCCAGCTGATATCTAATACTTACCCTAACTTCCAGTCTTTGGTGAATCGCGCTATCGTGATTGACGATAAGCGCAAGGAGATGGAAGCTAAGAAGAGAAGGCTCCAAGGGCAAGCTTCTGGAAGCAACACTCGCCCATGTGCTTATCCCCAGCAAGGTTTCCAGCAGAGAAATCAAGGACCAACTCACCAGGGAAACCATGGTCAGTATCCTCAGTAGAACTAGTTCCAGCAACGCCCCCACTATCAGCAATAGTTTGGAAATCAGCGACCCCCACAACAGACCAGCAATCCTGCAACATGCCAGGGAGTGCCCAACAATGCTCCTGTGAAGAGTGGTGCACCCAACAATCCCAACGCCTGCTATCGCTGTGGAGAAGTAGGTCACTATGCTCATCAGTGTCCTAAGAAGCAGAACCAACAAACACCTTAGAACCAGACCAGCAATCAGAAGTTCAACGCCCGACCATCTCACACTGCGAAGGTGAATTATGTGTCATCTAATGCAGCTTAGGAGACACCTGAGGTCATGTTGGGGTACGTTCAGCGTCAACTCTATCTCTGCTACCATACTTTTTGATTCTGGTGCTTCGCATTCTTTTATCTCCCAAGCTTTTGTTAGAATGCATAGCATACCTTTGTGTGCCATGAAAGACCCCATACTAGTAAATTCCCCGGAAGGTAGTATGCCAGCTTCTTATTGAAGCCCCTCAACTAGCATTTCCTTAAAGGGGGTAGACTTCAAAGTGAAGCATATTGTGTTGAGAACAGCGGGAATTGATCTTATTCTGGGAATGGATTGGATAAAACAACACCGGGCAGTGATTCGGTGTTAGGAGAAATCCGTGGTTGTGACATCACTCAACGGAGATAGAATCTGTGTAGAAGTGGTAGTGCAAGCTCGGCCTACAGCCACAGTGAATCAGCTAGATGGTGAAGCCAATGGACAAGATCGTGTCGTGGAGGAGTTCCCGGATGTCTTCCCCGATGACTTGCCAGGTATGCCACCTGACCAAGACATTGAATTCATTATTGAATTATTACCTGGAACTGCACCAATAGCTAAACGTCCATATAGAATGGGAGTTAATGAATTAGAAGAGCTTAAGAAACAACTAAAAGAGTTGCAAGAAAAAGGTTTCATATGCCCCAGTTCTTCCCCGTGGGGGGCACCTGTGATCTTTGTGGATAAGAAGGATGGTAGTCAACGGATGTGTGTGGATTACCGTTCACTTAATAAGGTTACAATCAAGAATAAATACCCTTTGCCTAGGATTAATGATTTGTTTGATCAGTTGAGAGGAGCACATGTGTTCTCCAAGATTGATCTCCACTCTGGGTATCATCAGCTTAAGATTCAAAACTCGGACATACCCAAGACAAGCATTCACTACACGGTATGGATTATATGATTACACCGTGATGTCTTTTGGATTGACCAATGCACCTGCATACTTCATGTATCTGATGAACAAGGTGTTCATGGAATTTCTGGATAAATTTGTGGTGATATTCATAGATGACATACTAATATTCTCCAAGACTGAAGAAGAACATGCTGAACATATAAGGTTAGTCTTGCAAAAGCTTAGAGAACATAAGTTGTACGCTAAGCGGAGCAAGTGTGAGTTTTGGTTGAAGGAAGTCTCTTTTCTGGGTCATGTTGTCTCCAATGGTGGAATAGCAGTGGATCCAAGCAAAGTGCAAGATGTATTGAATTGGAAACCACCAACCACTATAAGTGAGATTCGTAGCTTTTTGGGATTGGCTGGATACTACAGAAGGTTCATTGAAGGTTTTTCCAAGCTAGCCAAGCCTATGATAGCTCTGTTGGAAAAGAATGCTAAGTATGTATGGTCGGATAAATGCTAGGCAAACTTTGATGAGCTAAAGAAGAGATTGACTACAGCTCCAGTATTAATTCTGCCTGATTTAAGCAAGAACTTCTCTATATATTGTGATGCATCCCGTTTGGGCCTTGGATGTGTGCTTATGCAAGAAGGAAGAGTGGTGGCATATGCATCTAGACAACTAAGGAAACATGAGTTGAATTATCCTACTCATGACTTGGAATTGGCAGCTGTGGTTCATGCTTTGAAGATCTGGAGACTATCTAATTGGACATAAGAGTGATATCTATACTGATCATAAGAGTTTGAAGTATATCTTCACCCAATCAGATCTGAATCTGAGACAACGTCGTTGGTTGGAATTGATCAAAGACTATGAATTGGAAGTGCATTATCACCTGGGAAAGTCAAACGTCGTAGCGGATGCACTTAGCAGAAAGAGCTATGCCAATGGACTTCAGATGACATCTATGTCTGCAGAGTTGTGTGCTGAAATGGAGTATCCTCAACTTGAGCCTTGTCACTAATGCAATGGAATTGGTGATAGAGCCTACATTGGAGCAAGAGATACGCAAAGGTCAATTGGATGATGAAAAACTTAAGGAGATAGCAGAGAATGTAGTGCTTGGAAAGGCACCAGGATTCAGAATGGATGAGAATGGCACTCTTTGGTTTAGAAAAAGGATATGTGTACCTGAAGTGAAGGCTATCCGTGATGCAATTCTACAAGAGGCCCATGAGTCTGCTTATTCTATACATCCCGAAAGTACCAAGATGTATTTGGATCTCAAGGAGAAGTATTGGTGGTATAGGTTTGAAGAGAGATGTGGCAGAATATGTGGCTTTAGTGTGACACTTGTCAAAGAGTGAAAGCTGAGCATCAAAGACCTGCAGGGTTACTACAACCAATGAAGATTCCTGAATGGAAATGGGAAGAAGTTGGTATGGATTTTATTGTAGGATTGCCCCGCACTCAAAGAGGCTATGATTCAATATGGGTAATAGTCGGATCGACTCACCAAGGTTGCCCACTTTTTACCAGTCAAGACTACCTATACGGGTGCAAGACTAGCAGAGTTGTACATGGAAAGAATAGTGTGCTTACATGGTGTTCCCAAGAAAATTGTGTCGGATAGAGGCACTCAGTTTACAATCGCAATTCTGGCATAAAGTACATAGATCTTTGGGGACAAAGTTGAATTTCAGTTCTGCTTACCACCCACAAACTGATGGACAGACTAAAAGGATCAACCAGATTTTGGAAGATATAGTTGAGAGCTTGTGCATTATAGTATGGTGATAGTTGGGATAAGAGTCTGCCATACGCAGAGTTCTCGTACAACAACAGTTATCAGAAGAGTCTCAAGATGGCACCTTTCGAGGCGTTGTATGGACGTAAGTGTAGAATGCCTTTATTCTGGAATCAGACTGGAGAAACTCAAGTGTTTGGACCCGATGTCCTTAGAGATGCAAAAGAACAAGTGAGAATGATTAGAGACAATTTGAGAGTGGCTCAGTCCCGACAGAACAGTTACACTGATACCCGCAGAAGAGAGCTGACTTTCGAAATTGGTGATTATGTGTATTTGAAGGTGTCGCCAATGAGAAGTGTGAGAAGATTCAATATGAAAGGAAAGTTAGCACCAAGGTATATTGGACCTTTTAAGATCCTAGAGAGACGTGGAGAAGTAGCTTATCAGTTGGAATTACCTGAGAGTTTGTTAGGTGTGCACGACGTGTTCCATGTTTCCCAATTGAAGAAGTGTTTGAGGGTACCAGAAGAGCAAATTCCTTTGGAAGAACTTGTTGTCAAGGAAGATCTTACTTATGAAGAGTATCCGATAAAGATCTTGGAAACTACCGAAAGAGTTACAAGAAGCTGAACTATAAAGATGTGCAAGGTGCAGTGGAATCGATATACAGAGGATGAGGCTACTTGGGAAAGAGAAGAGGATCTGAGAAAGACTTATCCCCAACTGTTTGAGTAAGCAATCACCCGAATCTCGAGGACGAGATTCATCTTAAGGGGGGTAGAATTGTAACACCCTAAAATTTGCACTCTTTTAAAATAGCTAAATTGATTTATTTATGCAAATATGTGTGCATTAAAATATAGGAAAATAGTAAATTTTGTGGAATTAAAATTAAATATAAGGTTAGAAACTTCTTGATGCATACATGCTGCTGCATATCTAATTTTGTGATGATTGATCTTGATTCAAAGTTTAAATGAATTCAAAACCTATTTGAAAATGCTTTTGGAAATCTATTTGGAAAAAGAAAAATGCAAAATTCATTTTCCCCTCCCTTCTTCATTTTCGGCCTGCAGGCCTTTCCTTCTGTTGGCCCAGCTCCTCCGCGGCCCAGCTCGCGTCTGTGCCCTCCACGCCTAGCTCGCCTCCCCCTTGCGTGCCTCGCTCGGACCCGCAAGCCGCTCCAGCCCAGCATAATGCGCGCAACCGCCGCGCCTTCCTCGCGCCCGCAGCCGCTGACCGCCCGGGGCCTGCCTGTCGGCGCCGTCCCCTTCCTCCCATGTGGCTCGAACCGCCTGAACGCGCCTGACGTAGCTGCAACCGCCGCCCACATTGTGCGTCGTGGGAGCGCCCTTCCCCCACGCCTGGCCTCTTTAAATCGGAGCCCGCACCCGCGCGCCCCCCTCCCTGCTGCCCCGCTCTTTTTCTTCACGCTCGCCGTGCACGGAAGCCGCAGCAGCGCCGGATCCACCGAGCTCGGGACCTCCGCGTGGACCGCCGTCCCCGAGCCTCCCCCGTCCTCGCTTTTCCCCGCGATGAGAATTCCCTGGCTCCCCTCTCTCTCCTCGACCTTTTCCCTTGGCATTTTGTGGCTTGTATGGCCGTGACGCGTGCGCCGGGAAGCTCCATGTCGCCGGTCATGGCGGCCGTCGCCTCGGCTCTCTCCTCCGGCCGCCGTATTGGCCTGGCGAGTTCCCCTTCACCCCAGCTAATTCTTGGTGCTCTCAGTTCTTCGAACCGTGGCCCATAGGCCGTGCTCCACGCGCTTCGGTGACCTCCATGCCGCCGGCAATGGAGCCTTGCCGCCGGAGACACTGTTCCGGCCGGCCATCCCTTGCTCTCCCTCCTCTGATCTAATCCGAGCCACCCATCCTTGATCCAACGGCCGAGAACGTCCGGTACCCCTTCGCGTGGCAGATTTGCTAAAGAGACCCTGTACTTTTCTAAGTCCTAACCCGTAGTCCAAAGCGCATTTCCCTTATTACGCATTCTCGTTTTGAAAAGCGTAAAGTTCACTGCTTAAGTCTAAAATACGTTTTCAGTATTTACAGAAATGCCATTTGAACCGTTTTGCTTATAAAATTGTCGTTTTAGCTCTGAATTGATCCGTTCAAATCGCGTTAGCTTCGTAATTTCATAATCTACATGCTAGAATCATTGTTAGTCAAGTTTGGAACATTTTAATTTCCTGGTTAGATTTAATTAAATATATTGCTATAGGAAATCCCGTTTAAATCATAACTTTCGCATTCTAGCTCCGTTTTTCGTGAACTTCGCGTTGACGTGATCGTAGCAAGACGTAGATTATTTTCACAAACATTTTATCTTGTTTTCTATACTGTTGGTGTACTGTTCTAATGATAGGAATGTTTGCTTTGCATGAATGCTTTTGGAATGTTGTATGTTGCCGTGTTGGTCACGTTCAGACGGTGAGGAGAACGTTGGAGACCAAGAATTATTCGACGACTAGCAGGACCAGCAAGAGTTTATGAACCAAGGCAAGTATAGCATGGGCCTACCTTGATGTCCTATTACACTTTAATCAATTACTCATGTGCATGTGTCTAATTTTGATAACCCTAAGGACATTCTAGACATTTGATGCCTTGTTCCCTTGACTCCTATGGGGTAAATGCATATGGGTAGATTGCTAGTGCTCTAACTGAACTTGATCTACATGATGATGAATGATTCTATGGAACTAAGAGTTCAACATGATTTATAACAACCATTCCATAGGGCGAAGGTGC
The DNA here is from genome assembly GCF_019320115.1 of Miscanthus floridulus. Classification (NCBI taxonomy): domain Eukaryota; kingdom Viridiplantae; phylum Streptophyta; class Magnoliopsida; order Poales; family Poaceae; genus Miscanthus; species Miscanthus floridulus. The sequence goes on from NC_089587.1 coordinate 20,280,947, forward strand.
AAATGACCTTTGATCATGTTGCTCCCAGCCCTCCATAAGGACTTATCTGTCGGCAAAAGCTGGGACTGACAGTGCAACCGGGAGAGTCATATGGCTCTGACTTTAGCTCAGTAATAGGACCTTTTCTAGCTAGTTAGAGGTTACCTTTTTGACGCAAATAGGGCTTGCCACGTTGGGTATAGGGCTGCCTCTGTTCCTATGAGTATAGCCACGATGGATATGTGCCATAGGAAAGGGGGGTTCCTACATCTGCCTGCCAAGGAAACCTAGCGGCCCTAACTTGTTAGAGAAACCTATGAAATGGCTTCATAGTGTACCCTGCTCGCTCACCTTGGCAGTGACATGGGAGTAATTAACCCGGACATATGGGGATCACGACTCGCGGTGAATGTGCACCACCTCTGCAGAGGGTAACAAACTGTTATAACAGCCGTGCTCATGGTTACGAGCGGCCCGGAAAACTCATAGAATAACTGGTTACTTGTTGTTGATCATTTGAGTTGTTCTATGATGATACGTGGTACACTTGACCCTGATATATATTCTTATGGGATTAAATGGGAGCTTAAGCATAAATTGATAATACCTGAGAATAAAAGTTTGACTTACTAAAAATGCTAACTACAGTAAACCAGAGTCAACCTTTTTGAGCTTCATAACCCCATATTAACTTGTTAAGTACGGGATGTACTTACGCTTGTTTATTTTCTTTATTTGGATAAAAATCCTGGATGGGTAACAGATGACAACGGGTATGAGGAATTCCCGGAGGATTTTTAGGCTTGTGGTCAACCAGTTGACCTTCCCTGTGATGAAGCCTACGAGAGTTTTATTATCTTTTTATTTTCCGCTGTGTGATGTAAGACTAAGTTGTATTATGGATCTGATGTATGGACACCGTGATAATACTTTATGTAATTTGTCAGCTTGTGTGTGTGATGGATTCCTGGACACACACGAGTTTTGTGTATTCAATTTTATCCTTAAAATTGGGTGTGACAGTGCGCCGCCACGTCAGCGTACGTCAGCACTGACCGGACGCAGGCCCTGAGCGTCCGGTCACACTTCTTGCCAGCTTCTGGTCAAAAGACTGAGACTGCACGCTCAATGCTGCTACTGACCGGACATAGGACCCTAGCGTCCGGTCACTGCATGACCAGAGTCTGGTGCACTCTGTGAAACCCTGTCTTTTCTGTACAGGGCGCCGGTAGAGTTTCGAACCCTTGCTCCCAAGTGCTAAACACAATGTGTATCACCTTTGAGCATGTATGTTAGCATATTTTTACAAACATTTTTAAGGGTGTTAGCACTCCACTAGATCCTAAATGCATATGCAATGAGTTAGAGCATCTAGTAGCACTTTGATAACCATATTTCGATACGAGTTTCACCCCTCTTAATAGTACGGCTATCGAACCTAAATGTGATCATACTCGCTAAGTGTTTTGATCACCAAAATAAAAAGGTTCCTACCACTTATACCTTTGTCTTGAGCCTTTTGTTTTCCTTTCTCCTTTTCCAAGTCCAAGCACTTGATCATCACCATGGAATCACCATTATCATGTCATGATCTTCATTTGCTTCACCACTTGGAATAGTGCTACCTATCTCATAATCACTTTGATAAACTAGGTTAGCACTTAGGGTTTCATCAATTAACCAAAATCAAACTAGAGCTTTCAGCCAGTCCAACGACCGCCACTCAAAAAAAACCAGGCTGAAGCGGTGGCTGATGTAGCCTTATCCATTCGAGCGAGCTAGCTTCATCCATTATTCATCGAGCTAGAAGGTGGGCGAGATTCACGGGAGCTGCTGCTATGGCGAATCGAAGATTCGGTGGCAGTGGCGTGGGGTCAGTGACGCAGCTGTAGAGGCAACGACATCCATCTCGCGCACGGTAGCGCATCTCCATTCCCTAGCGCCACGACGGCAGGGATCTAGCGGTTGCCCTCAGGCAACCACTGCGCTTCCAGTGTCCGGCTGTTGGCTTGGCGGCCATTCTGCGCTCTTGCGGCCTGCATCTCCGATGACCACTGCGCTTCTCGCGTCCGGCTACCGGCTGCTGGCGCGCAAGCAAGGTGACGACAGCTCTGAGTCCCGTGTGTGCGGGAGGAAACGGTTGCTCCGGAGGCCCACATGTGAGCGACACGTGGGAGACGAGCATGGTGACGGAGACCCACACCGCCACAAGGGAGGGAGGCGAGGGTGGCTATCGCATGGAGCTGGTAATTCGTCGGGGCCTTCTAGAGTGCGTGGACCCGCCACGGCCTTCTCCATCGGACCTGCCGCAGCTTTCTCCACTGGAGTGGCGAGCTCTGCATCGATAAACTCCACGCGCCGATGGGCCTCCATTTCGAAACAAGAAGGAAATATGGCGCTGAAAGCGCTTGTTGCAAGTGTATGTTTCAAGTGTTTCAGATGTTTTAGAGGTGTGTTTCAAGTGTTTCATACGGATGCTGCAAAGTAGAGTTGCACATGTTGCAATAGTTGTACACTATGTTGCAAGCTTCTGTTCCCAATATTTCGTGTTTTTCCATACGTATGTTACCAGTGTGTTTATTCGGATGTTGCTATGTTTCACGTATATGTTGCAAGTAGTTTTATTTGGATGTAGTGTATGTTTTACAAGTGTTTTAAGTGTTTTTGCAAGTGTTTCATCTGTCCTTTAGACGTATGTTGTAATTGTTGCATCTGGATGTTTCAAAAGTAGATCCGGGTGTTGCATCTCCCTCCTAGCTTTCTGTTGCCTCACTCAGTGTCACCTCCTCCCCCTGGCGCCGGCTGGGCATTCGCGCGCACCCCCTCCTCCTCTTTCTCGATACTGGTGATGTTCGGGGGCGGCGCGAGCCCCACGTGGGCGCAGGAAACGGCTGCTGACGCGGGCATCCGGACGTACAGGAGCTAGCAAGCCAACTTTAATTTGGAGACCTCCAAACTTGACCCGTTTTAAACGCTTAAGAAAAGTGAAAACTAGATAGAAAAATGAAAAATGATAATAAGATCGGGATACAATAGCTATCCTAACATTGCCATTTTAAGATTCTCAGTATGCAAAGATAGAAATCAATATAAAAATTAGATCCAAATCTTCCTTTTTTTCTAATATAGAATCAAGATTATATTTAGATCACTGTGAAAATAGTATATTATACTAGCACTACCATAAAGCAGAAAAAACAAAACACTTTTTTTTTGCAAAAAAAAGTTGGTATTAATAAGCACGTCCTGGTAATCCTTCACATGGCACAGCACACGATCCTTGGACGCAAACGTCAACCCCAGAATGTGCATGCACTGGAAAACCCCGCCGGCCGCCGCGAACCGCGTCATGAATCCCGGAGCGCGCAACAATTATTCCACCAAAAACATGCTCCACGAACCACTCAACTCGTTTGTGATTCAATTATTCCACCGAAACCTGGCTCTGTTCGGCAGGACTCTGGCTCTGTTCGGCAGGACTTATTTTTGGCTTAGACTATAGCTGATTTGTTGTGAGAGAAAAACATTTTTTTAGCTGATTGATTTTGGCTTATAAGCTCAAAAGATCAGAGCCTAAATTCGCATCTGACTTCATGGACTGCATTTCACAAAATCCATTTTTTTTTTTAAAAAAAACAAGCTTTGTTCATGAGTCATGCATGGTCGCCGTTTCTTGGCGAGTAGTAACGCAAGCTTATCTCGTCTTCTCCATCCATCTCCTGCAGGCCCTTGTTCCCAAATCTGCAAGCAATTAAGCAAACATTCCACCCACCAACCAAATTTTCAAGTACTCATCACTCATCAGGGTTTCCCTTTCCCTTCCCCTTTCGTGGCCCACGGCTCCGCGTTCTCCTCCGATCCTCCCCAGTCCCGCCGTCTTTGAACCCCGACGACTGACGCCGTGTTGACTCGCTTGCGACAGCGAACGGACTCGAGCGAAAACATACATCCTCCCATGGCCATGGCAGTAGTCGTGGCGGCGCGCCGCGCGACTCTCCTCGTCGTGATCTTCCTCGTCTCCGCGTCCTTGTTCGCGGCCGATGCGTCAGGTGAGGTTCTTGAAAGTTATGCCCTTTTCCCCCCCCCCCCCCCCCCCCCCCTCTTCCTTCCATCGATGTTGCCGTGTGTTTTGATGCATCGACCGAGAATTCGGAATGCATGCGTGTATAACTTTGGTTGAGATGTTGGGATCGTCTTCTTCAGTGGCGGCGGCGGCGGCGCCCGGGCCCGGGGCGAACTCGTCGTCGTTCCTGCTCGCGGCGGAGCAGACGCAGCGGAAGGACCCGCTCGACGGGCTGAGGTACTACACCGGCGGATGGAACATCAGCGACGAGCACTACTGGGCCGTGAGTTCTTTCTTCTCCTTCCAGATCCCATCTTGATCGGTCGTCTAATCGTGTTCTTGCCTCGACCCTCGATCGGTTCTTGGTTATCCGTTGTCTTGATCCTCGATTTTGCTGTTGGTTCCGGCGACGCGATCATCGATCCTCAGTCCGTTGGCTTCACCGCGGCGCCCGTCTTCGCGGCAGCGGGAGTCTGGTTCGTCGTGTTCGGCATTGGCCTGTTCATCGCCGGCTGTTGCTTCTGCTGCTGCCCGTCCGGCGGCGGGGACTCCTACTCGCGCGCGTGCCTGTTCGTCTCGCTCGTGCTCCTCCTCGTCGTCACGGCCGCGGCAGCGTAATAACTTTAATTCTCCGATCACGTCGCCATCCGATTCATACCTCGCCGCGTCGATCAGTAATTAACCGGCCGGTGCGTGTATCCTCTATCGTCGTCGCAGCTTCGGGTGCGCCGTGCTGTACGACGGGCAGGGCCGGTTCCACGGCAGCACGGCGGCGACGGTGGACTACGTGGTGCGGCAGTCGGGGGACACGGTGGCCACCCTGCGGGGCTTCACGGGCTTCCTGGAGACCGCCAAGGCCGCCGGCGTGGGGCCCATCACGCTGCCCGACGACGTCAAGGGGAGGATCGACGACGTCGTGCGCAAGGTGGGCGCGGCCTCCGACGAGCTCGCCGCCCGCACGGCCAGCAACGCCGCCAAGATCCGCGCCGCCCTGGAGACCGTGTACGCCACCGATCACCGAAGCACCTTGTTCGTTTTGGTTCCTCACCGTGCACTACTCCACTCCTGATCATTTTGTTACTGCTCCAATATAATGCAATGCAGAAGGAAGATTCTGATAGTTGTTTCGGCGGCGATGCTAATCCTTGCTTTTCTTGGCCTCGGTGAGCACCATTACTTCCTACTACCACTGTTTATGCGTCTCTTCATAATTGAGTTCATGTCTGTATGTAAGCATGAATTTCACGGCCAATTTTGGAGAAATTGATATCACCGTTTCTGATATCTCTCTCGTTTTGCTTACATTGGCTCTGCATTTTTGCTGTGATGCAGTGTTCTCGCTGTGTGGATTGGAGTCGATTGTCTACGTGTAAGCATCAAACACATTCATTTGATGAAGATGCAGCTTCAAAATCTGATGACAGTTAGTTCATGTACTTGCGTGCAGGTTGGTGTTCCTGGGGTGGATCCTGGTTGCAGGGACGTTTGTACTGTGTGGTACTTTTCTCCTCCTGCACAAGTAAGTGCCTTTGTTGTTGCTTCCAAGTCAGTACTGTCACGAGTACTCCCGTCTGGTAGCCACACGCTCACACTACAATGTGTGCCATACATGCGTGCAGCGTGGTGGGTGACACGTGCGTGGCGATGGGCGAGTGGGTGCAGCACCCGCAGGCGCGCACGGCGCTGGACGACATCCTGCCGTGCGTCGACACGGCCGCGGCGAACGAGGCGCTGGACCGGGGCAAGGAGGTGAACTACCAGCTGGTGGCCGTGCTCAACGCCGCGCTCACAAACGTCTCCAACCGCGACTTCTCGCCTGCAGGTGCCGCCGCCGCTCAACTACAACCAGTCGGGCCCGCCGGTGCCGCTCCTCTGCAACCCCTACACGGCCGACCTCCGCGACCGCGCCTGCGCGCCGGGCGAGCTGCCCCTCGACGCCGCCGCCGCGCGCCAGGCGTGGCGGACGCTACGTGTGCCGCGGCGTCTACGCGGACGCCGCGTCGGGGGCCGACGTGTGCACGACTCCGGGGCGCGTCACGCCGTCCATGTACGCGCAGCTCGCCGGCGCGGCCGACGTCAGCTACGGGCTGTACCACTACGGCCCCGCCCTGGTGGCGCTGGCGGACTGCACGTTCGTGAGGGAGACGTTCCGGACCATCGGCGACGACCACTGCCCGGGCCTCAGCCGGTACAGCGGTCAGGTGTTCCGGGGCCTGCTCGCCGCTGCCGTCGCCGTGCTGCTGGCGGTGCTGCTCTGGATAGTGCACTTGCGGGAGCGGCGGCGGAGGAGCGAGGCAAAGGAGATCCTGCTGCTGGCCTCGTCGCCCTACAAGTTTCCTGTGGAGGAGAGGGCGTTCCTCAAGAGCCCGGCGAGGCCGTACATGTGAATTTAGGCTGAATTACAGTATCAGCTGCTAGCTTAATTAGGCCGTGCACCGTCCGACATTGGGGCGTATTATACCTGTACATTCTACTGTCGTGGTATTTAATTAAGGAGCCGACATTGGTGTTCGCATGTGCTAAATTTCGGAAAATATGGCGGTTAACATTAAGTAGAAAACAGACCTTCGATTCAGTACATTAGTCCCGATTAAAATTGGATCCGGGACTAATGTAAGCATTAGTCCAGATCAAGTTTCATGCCAGTCGGAGGATCTAAAGGGATAAAGGGTCTACATTAGTCCCAGTTCATGTTACCAACCCAAACTAATGAGCCTTGAGGCATTAGTCTATATTGGTAACACTAACCCGGACTTATGTAGATTCAACACTAACCCGGATCAAAGGACCTCTAGAGGTTAGTTTAAAAAGAAAGCATCTCATCTAAAGTCATAATAGGTGGGGTGGTTAGTTACACACGAGGCAATACATGAGGTCTTAAGCTCGAGTCCCACGAATCGTAGATTATTTTTTTTTAGCCTCGCACAGACCTTTTAGTCACGGTTGAGACCACCGGGACTAAAGGACCATACCCTCCTGAATTCTCAGTCGTCCCTTTTCCCAACCAGGACTATAACCCATTTGTGTACTAGTGTAAATACACTATACTATGAACTACTGTACTACTAACATACATGATACTTCCAGTCAAGTAGACTCGATCTTCAGACAACAAAAACAATGAGAAAACAGGTTACCTCTCTTATCTGAAACATAAATGAACTTGACCAGAGGCTGTATATAGCGTAATTTTTTAAAGGAATTTCCTTTCAATATAATAGAAAACTCTCCTACAAATGTTAAAAAAATACCTTTAGATGTATGGCAAGATAACAAAGTGGTAAGGATGACAATAGGCTATGATAGCTTGATAATGACGATCATGGTGGTGGAAGCATGAAAGGGGTGACTACTGCAGCCATATACATGTGTTGACTCTAACTCATGGGCTTCGGTGGTAGCCGAGCTAGAGCTAGAGGTGGCCTGTGGGCTGATGGGTTTAAGGTAAAGATGGCAACGGGCGCCGATACATGATACCCGATGGATATTTGATCCATTAGAGAATGGGAATGGGATCATATCTTTACCCGCGGGCATCTAAATAGGCAAGAATCCATCCCCGACGGGTATAGCGGGTAAGGGAGCGTTCCCTATTTACCCGTCCCCATTACCCGTTGGGGAACCCGACTATTTGAGCTGTCATACGAGTATTAGGCCCAAAGAAGCTCAACATAGGTATTTTGGCCCATGTCTGAACAATCATATATATAGTTTGTGTGTTGTAGGAACCCTAGTTCAATTTTTCCTCACCATCTCCGCCAGCAGCACAAGCACGCCTGCCTCACGAGCGCTCGTGCCCCTCGTTTCCTCAGTTCGTTCTCTCTGCCACCTTTGCTCGTCCTTCTCACAACCTCGCTCCTTCTCCTCGGCATCTCCGAGACTCCGACACTTATACCCGGGTGAAGAAGAAACGTCTCCGATTGCAAAGCTGCGACCCCAAGTGTCCTTGTTTATCGGGTATGTAGTACCCGTCGGTTATCTGTTACCCGACCGATGTCCGACGGGTACGGGGATGGACAAGAATCTATACCCGAGACAGTTAACGGGGACGGGGACGGGATGAATTCTCCGTAGCAGGGAAGAGAACGTTACGGCGATACCCGACGGGTACATCCACGTTGCCATCCTTAGTTTAAGGGCCTGTTTGGTTTCTGCATGACCTCCTAAAATTCCTGTTACATCGAATATTTGGACACATGTATGGAGTATTAAATATAGATTAATTACGAAACTAATTACACAACTCGCGACTAATTTGTGAGACGAATCTTTTAAGCCTAATTAGTCCATGATTTGACAACGTGATGCTACAGTAAACATGTGCTAATGATGGATTAATTAGGCTTAAAAATTCATCTCACAAATTAGCCTCCATCTATGTATTTGGTTTTATAATTAATCTATATTTAATGCTCCTTATTAGTATCTAAACATTCGATGTGACATAAATTTTAGGAGCGACTAAAGAACCAAACACCCCTAATTTCGGTGGTAGCCGAGCAAGAGGGGGCCTGTGGGCTGCAGGTGAGACAACGGTTCTGTTATGGTCGTGTGGTAGTTGTCATGTCTATGTGACAAATGTTCGGATGTTTTTTATGGATGGTTAAGGTGACGGCTATTATGTTGGTCATCACCATTGACACTATTGTTTTATGATGTTGTTATGCTTTCTTTTTTGATAAAGCGATAGCTCACTCGAGTGATTTGGAGCAATCCATCACTCAAATTTTCTCTTCTCCAAATCCAGCCTCTTCCCCTCTTCTTCTCCAAGTCCGGCGGGCCTTAGAAGGAGCTCATGGGAGGCAAGCCGGCCAAGCGGTGGGGATGGCGGGAGGGCGGTGTTTCGGGACCTGGCGGCGGTGGAGGCGGCCGGGCCAGGTGGGGGTGGGGGCACCCATTGCCGTAGCTCACCGCGGAAGGAGGGGGAGAGAGAAGGACGCCGCACGACCGCGCTAGGGTTTTGCCGACGAAACCATAACGCATTCACGGTGGGGCCATAGGCGGCGGCGGGGGCGAGAAGGAAGATGAATGGATCCATCGGGAGGAGAAAAAAATCGAGTGATGCATCACTCGGGTGGACATATAGACATATCCTTCTTTTTTATTTTATTCCATTGTATTTACATGACCTGCAGGTAGCTACTTGTCAGCTTTCTTTCAAACAAACACCATGATCTATATATGTTTACTAACAGTCTGGGATGCTACGCGATTAAGAGCCTATTTGGATCCACCATCTAAACTTTAGAGCTAAAGTCTTCAAATAGGTGGTCTAAAGTTTGCTCTAAACTTTTGCCCACCTCACATTAGAGTTTTAAGCTCAAAACTAAGCTAAAATGCTCTACAGTTTTTAAAGCTATAAAGTTTAGAGAAGAGGATCCAAATAGTCCCTAAATACTCTCTACTCTCTGGTAAAGAATGGATTATACTCACTCTTCTCACAAGTGTAGTATGACATGTATGTAATGCTTGCTTTATACTAATATACAAGAAAAGCCTCTTTTAACATTTTTGTCCTTGCACTGAGCTCTTGATATATATCTTTGTGGTTGCTTATTTTAACACCCTTTCTTTTAGATAAACACACACCTCCTTTTTTTGTAGGATCTCCGTTTGCAGTTTTATCCTTTTGAGCCACGAAACAAGGAGTCAGTTGGCATTCAGCAGCCACAGGACGGAAGCCTCCTCTGCGCGAGCGCACACACACGAGCAGCACGCATTACGGCAATTGGGAATTTGGGAATCTGGGAATCAGGAGGCGGCGGGCACAGCAATATAATACCCGGCCGGTCGACATCACCACCTGATCAAGCGCGGCGCGCAGCCTCGCACCGGATCCGATCCTACTCACTGCGGCCATGAGCTCCTCTCCTTCTCCGTGCTCCAAGACCGCCGCCGGTCATGCGCAGGCGGCGGCCAGGTACTGCCAGTGCGCGCCGACGAGGCACCCGGGCTCGTTCCGGTGCAGGCTACACCGGTCGTCGTCGTCAATGGATGCCACGGCGCGGCGGTGGCGGCAGCATCGGAGGAGGCCCAGGCCAAGGAAGCCGCGGCGGCGGCGGCGGCGGCCGCGCGCGTTCCTCGAGCGGATGACGGCCCGGAAGCCGAGGCGGCAGGGCGTGTCTGGGACGATGTTCTTGCCTGGGCCTTCGAGGCTGGGAGCCACCACGACGGATGAGTTACCTCCGTGTATAGACTTGTAGTTATAGTGTGATATGGGTATATGGTTCCGTGTGCATGCTGGAAGGCACTGATCTTCTGGTTTGGACGACTAGCAGACTTTTTGGTGCTGCCTTTGGTTCATTTGCATTTTGTACATACTTCTTTCATCGTTAGTGCTTAGTAGGCGATGAGATTTTGACAGTACAACAATTGTTTGGGAAAGAAAGGTTTTGATGATATAGAGTAGTATACATGCTAGGGCGCGTTTAGTTCAGCAAAGTTTGCACCTTTGCAGGTGCACGATTTTTCACTGTAGCATTTCGTTTGTATTTGTGAATTATTATCCAAACATTGACTAATTAGACTCAAAAGATTCGTTTCGTAAAGTTAAAGCAAACTGTACAATTAGTTTTTAATTTCGTCTACATTTAGTACTCTATGCATGTACCGTAAATTTAATATGACGGAGAACCTTCTTTTTGCATATTGCACGGCCTAGATTGCTAGCGCATACTATGCGCAGTGCAGTATGTGAGTATGTGACGGCGTCGGTCCAGCTGCAGATGCATGCAGTGTTTATGTGCTATAGAATATTTCAAATCCATATAGCAGATAGTACTATATATTTGCAATGTACAGCCAAACATTACAGCATGTTTGGCTTGACGATTAGCTCCATTTGGTATGGTTCGTTTCGTTCAACATGCAGGAAAGGATCATGTGAGATTCGCTGGTGCGAGGCATAGTGACTGACGAGTTTTTTTTTACACTTTTTTAAACAAATTTTAAATCTAACACTGTTTTTATTTAAAAAAAAAATCAAAACTAACATTTTTTGCTGCGCCTATTTCCCCGGCGCGGCGAAACGCCTGTGCCGCACCAGTGCACGATGGCGCGACGAGAGGGGTGACGTGGCAAGGACCGGGGCGCTAACCGGTTACGTGACAGGGTCTGCCGCGCCACCGATCTTGGCACGGTAGTGACGCGCCCTGATCGGTGGCGCGGCAGAGCCGGCTAATAGGGCCGCGTCCCAGTCCCGCCTGTCTGCCGCGCCTGCCCGCCGCGCGTGGCCGCCGCCTCGCCTGCCCGCCACGCCTGCCGCCGGCCGTGGCCGCACCGTACGCCCACGCCGGGCGCGCCACTCCTGCCGCGCCCGCACGCGCCCGCCGCACAGGCCGCGCCACGAACGCCGGTGCGCCATGGCCGTCGCCCGTCCGCTGCGCCCGCCGCGCCCGCACACCGGCGCGCCACCCCCTCCGGTCGCCCGCCGTGCCCTCCGGCCACAAACGCCTGCTGCCCGCCGCGCCACGGACGCCCACCGCGCCGCCGCCCTCATTGCAGGGCCCACGACTGCCGTCGAGGCCAGCGCCCGCACCTCCCGGCCCGGTCTAGCGCGCCACCGCCGCGAGGTACTCCCCTAGTATATTTGTTGATTGAATCGACATGGTTAGTATAGTAAGTTAATAAAATAAATAAAGTTAGTATAATTAGTAAAGTATAGTTAGTATAATTAGTAAAGTTAGTTAGTTTAGTTAGTATAGGCATATAGTAAGTTAGTATAGATAGTAAAGTTAGTTCGTTTAGTTAGTACAATTAGTGAGTCTAGTTATACATTAGTTGTTGTAGTTAGCTTTGTATAGATGTTAATATTAGATTAGTTAGTATAGTTATAGTTAGAATATGTATTAATATTACTATAGACATTACGTACGACGATTTCAATGAATTGATGAAGTTTCTTGAAATGTTTTTGTAGATGGATTGTTGTGTTAGAGTTTTGTACGGAGGAAGTGTTAGGAGAGAAGATGGTATGTTTGAGGATATGGAAGAAGAATTGGAATGGTTTGATGAACCTCCTAGCTTTAATGACCTTTGTGTCCGTATGAATACAAAGTTTGACGGTGATTTCACACTGAAGGGGAGGTTTGATACTGGAAAGACTAGGGCACACTGTGTCCTCATGCCCTTGCGCGACCTCGCTCACTGGTCCCGCTGCACTAAGGTGCTCCAAGGTTCTAATGTGCCCATGGCTGAGGTGGTGGTGGAGAATGGGTATAGGATGTAGGGTGTCCAGGACGGGCCGTCCATTGACGGTGTTAGAGGCAATGAGCAAGAATTAGGGCGCGAAGGGGAAGCGGCTCAGGGTAACATGGATTTGGACGGTCAGTTGACGCAGGAGCAGTTTCATTCAAGTCAAGTAGGCTGTATAAGCAATGATTTTGATGTGAACGAGTTTGAACTGGAAGAGGAGGAGCAGGAGGAGGAGGACAGGATCGATGATGTAGTTAGCAGTGATTCGGACGATTCAGATGGTGACCAGGGAGATAGACATGCTATGCCCACACCGGTTGATGCGATGCCAGTACCTGTTCATGGTATGCTATTACCAGTATCAACTGAGGTTTTGCTTGCTATCCAGGCTCAGGGTAGACTAGTCACAGATTTGCCAACAGATGATACCCCCTATGATTCATGGGGCAGAATTAGTGAAGCACAGCAGTATGTTCCACCACCATCTTACACAACGACTGAGCTTGAGCAACTAAGGTCGATGTACGTACCTTTCAGGGGCGTTCTAAACTATAGAGTTGTCAGCATGACGGATATGGCAGCTTGTGACACCGGTCTCTAGATGTGTAGGAAATCATTGTATGACCATGAGAAAGAAACCCTTAGGAAGGAGATGATATTCAATACAATGTCAAAGGGGCAAAACTCATATTTAAATGCGGTTATCAAAGTGCCATTTAGGATCTAGTGGAGTACTAACACCCTTGAAAGTATTTGTGAAAACATGCTAACACATCTGCACAAGGTGATACACTTGGTGGTTGGCACATTTGAGTAAGGGTTAGAAATTTCACCGACGGAGTGTCCGCCCGTAGAGTGCGGACAGTCCAACGGTGCCACCGGTGCCTTATACAGAAAAGACAGGGGTTCATGGAGTGGACCAGACGCTGGTCATGTGGTGACCGAACGCTGGGGTCCTGCGTCCGGTCAGTGGCTGCAGAGAGCGTGCAGGCGTCGGTCTTCGACCGAACGCTTACAGGGTGCGTCCGGTCAGGCTGACGTACGATGACGTAGGTGACATAGAAAAGTTAGAGAAGGACCGGACGTTGCGTCCGATAGTGACCGACCGAACGCGTCTGGTCGCGATTGGTACCTTACTAGAAACAACCCAACGCTGGGGTTGCTGCGTCTGGTCAGTTTGAGCAGCTACGTCCAGTCATCACTTGACCGTTGAGATCAAGTGACTGAGGTTGAACGGAGGTGACACGTGGTGAGCATCCGTTGACCGGACACTGAGGTCTAGTGTCCGGTCGATATAACCGGCGCGTCCGGTCAGCCCGTGTTGTGCCCAGTGAAGGGGTACAACGGCTCTATTTCGTAAGGGCTTCTATTTAAGCCCCATGTCCGACTCAAGATCACTCTCTTGGACATTTTGCATTGCCATAGCAACCTTATGAGCTTAGCCAAAGCCCTCCCACTCATCTCCATCATTGTTTCATCATCATTGTGAGATTGGGAGAGAATCCAAGCGCATTGCTTGAGTGATTGCATCTAGTGGCACTTGGCATTCGTGTTTCGCTGTGGGATTCACTTGTTACTCTTGGTGGTTGCCGCCACCTAGACGGCTTGGAGCAGCGAGGATCGTTGAGCGGAGGCTAGTGATTGTCTCCGGCCGGCTCCAATCATGGTGATTGTGAGGGGTCTTGTGCCCTTCCCAGTAGAGAGCCGAAAGGTAACTCTAGTGGATTGCTCGTGTCATTGAGTTACCTTACTTATGGGTAGGTTCTTGCGGTGTCCAATTATGTGGACGAGGTTCGTGCAACACCTCTTAGCCGCCGAACCACCAAGTGTTGGTCGACACAACGGGGACTAGCATGCCGGCAAGCACGTCAGGAGAAAAATTGGTTGTCTCTTACCCTTTGGTATTATCCCGGTGATTGATTTAGTATTCATCTTGTGACTGGTTCACTCCTCTATATGGCGGTATAATCACTCTACTCACTCATTTATATTCTTGCAGACTAGTTGTAGCAAGCTCTTTAGTGTAATTAAAATTGAGAGCTTGCATTGTTATTTTAAGTTCATCTAGTGGAGCTCTTTAGAGTAGCAAGATTGAGAGCTCTTAGTGAGTAGTAACATTACAAGTTGTGTGCCTAGTAATCATTGCAACTAGAATTGTTGGATAGGTGGCTTGCAACCCTTGTAGAGCTAGAGCAAGTTTGCATTTCGCTATTTGTCAGACTAATCAAATTGCTCTAGTTGATTTGTAGATTTTTAAATAGGCTATTCACCCCCTCTAGCTATATTAGGACCTTTCACACTCCTGCTCATCCCGAAGGATGAACTAAACCTTCCTCAGGTCCTCGGGGTAGGGCCACACCAGGTCGGTAGTCCCCAGCCTGCTGGAAGGCCCAGCTGACGATCGGACCACCGCCATCTCCTACGATGGCACCGGTGGCTCCACCCTAGCACCTGCCTCGCCGTCGGAGGAGACCTCCACTATCTCGATCTCACAGCCCGCTGGTGGACCTTCTGCCTCTCGCCTGGCCGCATCTCCCCCAACACCTCCGGCTCTGACCGGAAGGGTGAGCCGTGCGGCCCTCCACCAGGCGATGTAGGGAGCCCGGTCTCCCTCCCCTCTTCTGCCACAGCCAGTGCCGGAGGGGCCACAAGGATCACCTCCGACGCGACCTCTGCCGTCACCACCGGGATCGCCGCCGATGCCACCGTACTGGCGACCGACCCGAGGGGCGTCGCCCCCCAGAAGAGAAGGACCCACCGCCACCACCCTGCTCTCCCCACCACTCATCATGGTGTGGTGCAAGGTGGGCCTCCACTCCTCCTGTATGGAAGTTGGGGCGACGCTCAATCCCATCAACATCTGGCCGCTGTAAAAAAGAACAGGTCAGTCACACTCCCAAAAACTCGAACTATGAAATCAAACAGTGCATACCAGGACATGAGCGGTAGGGCTCTGAAGCCCTGACCCACCGGACATGGGCCCGCTGGGCGAGGATCGCTCCCAGGCCATGACCCATGCCCCTCACTTCGTCTGGGGGGGAGTCAACCCAACTGGCTCCCACTAGGCCCGCGCGTCGCCACGGTGAAAGCTCTAGTTTGGTTTTGGTTAATTGATGAAACCCTTAGTGCTAACCTAGTTTATCAAGATGATCATGAGATAGGTAGCACTACTCTAAGTGATGAAGCTATGATGAAGATCATGACATTGGTGATGATAAAATACTTGAACTTGGAAAAGAAGAAAGAGAAAAAAACAAAAGGCTCAAGGCAAAGGTATAAAATGTAGGAGCCATTTTGTTTTAGTGATCAAGACACTTAGTGAGTGTGATCACATTTAGGATAGATAGCCGTACTATTAAGAGGAGTGAAACTCGTATCGAAATGCGGTTATCAAAGTGCCACTAGATGCTCTAATTTATTGCATATGCATTTAGGATCTAGTCAAGTACTAACACCCTTGAAAAAGTTTTTGAAAATATGCTAACACATGTGCACAAGGTGATACACTTGGTGGTTAGCACATTTGAGCAAGGGTGAAGAAGACAGAGGTGATGCCAGCGTCGATCAAGTGACCGGACGCTGGATCCGAATGCACCGGACGCTGACAGCCTACGTCCGGTCGCGCTGACCAGGCGGTACAGTAGCTAGGGTATACCACCGGACGATGGGCTGTGTCCGGTCGAGGTGGACCGGACGCGTCCAGTCGAGGAAAAACGGATTTGGACCCTTACTGTACTTGACCGAACGCTGAGGCTCCAGCGTCCAGTCAGTAATATCGGAGCGTCCGGTCGGCACTTAGCCGTTGAGATCTGACGGTTCAGTTTTAACTCAAAGTGATACGTGGCAAAGATAAGTGGACCGGACGCTGAGTCCAGAGTCTGGTCAGTATGACCGGAGCGTCTGATCAGAGCGCGTTTTGCCCAGTGAAGGAGTATAACAGCTCTATTACATGGGGGCTTCTATTTAAGCCTCATGGCCGGTTGTAGCTCAACCCTTGCACATTTTCATTGACATAGCAACCTTGTAAGCTTGGCCAAAGTCCTCCCACTCATCTCCATCATTGATTCATCATCTTTGTGAGATTGAGAGAGAATCCAAGTGCATTGCTTGAGTGATTGCATCTAGAGGCACTTGGTATTCGTGTTGCGCTGCAAATTTCACTTGTTACTCTTGGTGGTTGCCACCACCTAGATGGCTCAGTGCAGCGGTGGAGGATCAGCACGAGTTAGTGATTGTTCATGGCCGTCTCCGGTGATTGTGGGGGGGAGTTGTACCTTCCTCGGCGGAGCGCCGAAAGATAACTCTAGTGAATTGCTCGTGTCATTGAGTTACCTCACTTGTGGGTCGGTTCTTGCGGTGTCCTATCGTGTGGACGAGGTTTGTGAAACACCTCTTAGCCACCGAACCACCAAGTGTTGGTCGACACAACGGGGACGTAGCATGTTGGCAAGCACGTGAACCTCGGGAGAAAATCGATTGTCTCTTGTCTTTGGCATTCTCGCGGTGATTGGCTATGTATTCATCTTGTGATTGGTTCATCCCCTACACGTCGGTATAATCACCCTACTCACTTATTTACATTCTTGCAAACTAGTTGATACAAGCTCTTTAGTGTAATTAGAATTGAGAGCTTGCTTTATTATTTACATTCATCTAGTTGAGCTCTTTAGGTAGCAAGATTGAGAGCTCTTAGTGAGTATTTACATAGCAAGTTTGTGTGCCTAAGTAATCATTGCAACTAGAATTATTGGATAGGTGGCTTGCAACCCTTGTAGTGCTAGAGCAAGTTTGCATTACGCTATTTGTCATACTAATCAAATTGCTCTAGTTGATTTGTAGATTTTCAAATAGGCTATTCACCCCTCTCTAGCCATATTAGGACCTTTCAAGTGGTATCAGAGCCGTGGTCACCGTTTGATTGAAGGCTTAACAACCTCGGTGTCAAATTATGGCTCAAGTTGTGTTCAACCATGTGGGGGGCAAACCACTGTTCTTTGATGGCACATGCTATGGTTATTGGAAGAGAAAGATGAGGATGTATCTTGGTTCAATTAATGATCAAGTATGGGAAGTGACCAAGAATAACTATGCTATCATTGATCCCGATGATCCAACCAACCAAGATAAGATCAACAAGCAATGCAATACAATGGCTCTCAACACCATATACAATACCATTGATTCCAAGGTATTTGAGCAAATCAAGGATTGTGAAAGAGCAAATAAGGTATGGAAGAGATTGGAGGAAACATATGAGGGCACACCGGCGGTGAAGAGTGCCAAGTTGTATATCCTCAAGGATAAATTGATAAGCTTTAAGATGAAGGAAGATGAGAGCATTCCGGAGATGTTCCATTGATTACAAGTAATTGTCAATGACTTAAAGGCTTTGGGAGAGAAGATCAAGGATAATGACGTCTCTCATCGGTTCTTGATGTGCCTACCTCCAAGATTTGAGATGTTAAGATTGCTAATCATAAGAGGAGGATTGAAGGATATTACCCCCAACCAAGTACTAGGTGATGTCATGACACAAGAGACATACCGTGTGGAAAGGGAGGGGGATGACAAGGATGACAAGAAGGAAGAAGAAGACAAGAAGAAGAAAAGCATAGCATTCAAGGCTAGCTCATCATCAACAAAGAACAAGGGCAAGTTCAAGAAAGAATCAAGTGATGATGATTATCTTGGTGATATTGATGATGAAGCTATGACTCTTTTTGTGCGTAAGATGGAAAAATTCATGAAGAAGAAGGGCTACGGTACAAGAAAGAGAAGATATCACACCAAGAAGAAAGAGTATATGAGAAGATGCTACAATTGCAAAAGCCCCGATCATGTAGTAGCAAATTGTCCATACAATAGTGACAATGATGAGGATGAGAAGAAGAAGCACAAGGAGGATAAGAAAGAAAAGAAGGAGAAGAAGGAGAAGAGAATGACCTTCCAAAAGAAGAAGAAGGGTGGAGGCTATGTGGTCATATGAGATAGTGATGGCTCTTTGAATAGTGATAGCTCTAGTGATGATGACAAGAAATCTATCAAGAGAGCACTCGCAAGCATTGCCATCAACAACAAGCCCTCCATCTTCGACACTCCATCGACGTGCCTCATGGCAAAACCTACCAAGATAAAATATGATGTGAGTGATAATGATGAATGTGAAAGTGATGCTTGTAGGAGTGATGATGATGATGAGGAGTACTCCAAGGAGGAGCTCATGGACATGTGTGAGCAAGTGCATACTTGCTTTGAGATGAAGAGAAAGGAGTGCAAGGAATTAAACAAAAAAGTCAAATTTCTTGAGCAATCCCTTGATGAGCTCAATGCCACTCATGAGAGGCTAATGGAAGCCCATGAGAAGCTTGGTAAAGCTCACTCTAAGCTTGAAAAGGCTCACTCCTCTCTTATTTAGCAAGTCAAAGTAGAGAAAGCCAAGAAGGAGCAAGTGATCATAACATGTGATGTGGGACTAACATGTGATCTTATTGATGAATCTTTTCATGAACTCATTATTGTTGCTCCTACTAACACTTCTTGTAGCACAATCATTACTACTCCACCTATGAATGATACATCACTAATGGTGGAAAATGAGAACCTCAAGAAGGAGGTGAATGAACTCACTCGTGCCTTAGGCAATGCCTATGGTGGAGATGCCCGCTTGCTAAAGTGCTTGGGTAGCCAAATGTTTTCTCTCAATAAAGAGGGATTAGGCTATACCCCTAAGAAAGGCAAGGCGGCCTTTGTCACTCCCAAAGTTAGCTTTGTGAAGGGCAATGGTCGGTTTTACAATAAATGCAAGCAAGTTGGGCATATAGAGCAAAATTGCAAGACTAACAAGAACAAGCTACCTAATGTATCCTCAATCAAATTTGATTCTTGTTACATGCTTTATAAGGGTGCCAATGGTGTGAAAGCTAAGTTCATTGGTACACCAATTATGGGCCCAAAGAAGAAGGCCATTTGGGTACCAAAGACCTTGGTGACTAACCTACAAGGACCCAAGCAAGTTTGGGTACCTAAAAAGAATTGATCTTCTTTTGTAGGTAAATTATAAAGCCGGAGGAAGGCATTGGGTGCTTGATAGTGGGTGCACACAACACATGATCGGTGATCCAAGAATGTTCAATTCAATCAATGAAGGCAAGAGCAATGGGATTAATAGTATCACATTTGGTGACAATGGCAAAGGCAAGGTCAAAAGGCTTGGTAAGATTGCAATATCAAATGATTTGAGCATTTCTAATGTGCTACTAGTAGAGAGCTTGAACTTTAACCTTTTGTCGGTAGCTCAATTGTGTGATCTTGGTTTCAAGTGTATATTGATCATAAGTGTAGATGGCTCTAACTTGATATTCAAAGGATTTAGAAATGAGAATCTATACTTGGTTGATTTCAATGCTAGAGAAGCTCAATTGTCAATATGTTTGATCACTAAGTCTAGCATGGGTTGGTTATGGCATAGAAGGCTTGGTCATGTTGGAATGAAATAATTGAACAAATTGATTAAGCATGACTTAGTTAGAGGCTTGAAAGATGTCACATTTGAGAAGGATGAGCTATGTAGTGCATGTCAAGCCAGAAAGCAAGTTGGTAATACACATCCTAAGAAGAGCATGATGAGTACATCCAAGGCATTTGAGTTGATGCATATGGACTTGTTTGGACCAACCACATACACTAGCATTGGTGGAAACAAATATGAATTTGTGATTGTGGATGATTTCACTAGATACACATGGGTATTCTTTCTTGTTGATAAGAGTGATGTGTTTGCAATATTTAAATCATTTGTCAAAGGCATTCACAATGAGTTTGAAACAACACTAGAATTGATAAGTTATGTGATGAATTTGGAATTAGACATCAATTTTCGGCCAAGTATACTCCTCAATCAAATGGGCTAGTTGAAAGAAAGAATATAACCTTGATTGATATGGCAAGATCAATGTTGAGTGAGTACAATGTGAGTCATTCATTTTGGGCTGAAGCAATCAACACGGCTTGCTATTATAGCAACCGACTCTATTGTCACCCCATGATGGAGAAGACACCATATGAGCTTTTGAATGGAAGAAAGCCCAACATAGCATACTTTTGGGTTTTTGGTTGTAAATGCTATATATTGAAGAAAGGCACTAGATTGAGCAAGTTTGAAAAGAAATGTGATGAAGGTTTCTTGCTTGGTTACTCCACTACTAGCAAGGCTTATAGAGTTTGGAATTTGGCTAGTGATACTCTTGAGGAGGTTCATGATGTGGAGTTTGATGAAACAAATGGTTCCCAAGAGGAAGATGAGAATCTAGATGATGTAAGAGGCACTTAATTGGTCAATACAATGAAGAACATGAACATTGGTGAGTTAAGGCCTAGAGAGGTGATTGATGTTGAAGATGACAAGAATCAAGTGCTCTCTAACTTAAATGTGCAAGCTAGTGGTTGTCATGATCAAATCCAAGCAAGTACTAGTGATGGCAATGTGCAAGATCAACAAATGGCTAGTTCATCATCTCAACCAAGTAATCAATCTAATGCAAGCAATTAAGTGCAAGTGCTTCAATCAACCAATGTTGTAAGAGATCATCCATTGGACACTATCATTGGTGATATTTCAAGGGGTCGGCAAACAAGATCAAGATTGGCTTCATTTTGTGAGTATTTCTCATTTGTGTCATCCATTGAACCTAAGAAGATAGATGAAGCTTTGAAAGATGTTGATTGGATCAATGCTATGCATGAAGAGCTAAACAACTTCACAAGAAACCAAGTATGAGATTTAGTTGAGAGGCCTAAGGATCATAATGTGATTGGAACCAAGTGGGTCTTTCGGAACAAGCAAGATCAAGATGGGATAGTAATAAGGAACAAAGCAAGATTAGTGGCTTAAGGTTACACTCAAGTTGAAGGTCTTGACTTTGAAGAAACATATGCCCCGGTTGCAAGATTGGAAGCAATTAGGATCTTGCTAGCTTATGCTTGTGCCCACAACATCAAGTTATATCAAATGGATGTGAAAAGTGCATTTCTCAATGGGTACATCAATGAGCTTGTGTATGTTGAGCAACCTCCTGGTTTTGAAGATGAAAAGAAACACAACCATATTTACAAGTTGAGAAAGGCTTTGTATGGATTGAAACAAACACCAAGAGCATGGTATGAGAGATTAAGGGATTTCCTACTCTCTAAGGGATTCAAGATGGGAAAGGTTGACACCACTCTCTTCACCAAGAAGCTTGGGAATGACTTGTTTGTAATGCAAATCTATGTTGATGATATCATCTTTGAATCAACAAATCAAGAATTTTGTGAGGAGTTTGGCAAGATGATGGCAAGTGAGTTTGAGATGTCTATGATTGGAGAGCTTAGTTACTTTCTTGGTCTTCAAATCAAGCAAATGAAGAATGGCATGTTTGTGAGTCAAGGCAAGTATATCAAGGACATGCTCAAGAAGTTTGGAATAGATGAGAGTAAAGCTATTAGTACACCAATGGGGACAAGTGGAAGCTTGGATAGTGATGCTAGTAGCAACATGGTGGATCAAAAGATATATTGGTCTATGATTGGAAGTCTACTTTATGTGACCGCATCAAGGCCGGATGTGATGTTTAATGTATGCATGTGTGCTAGATTTCAAGCCTCACCAAGAGAAAGTCATTTGAAGGCTACAAAGAGAATATTGAGGTACTTGAAGCATACACAACATGTTGGATTATGGTATCCCAAAGGAGCAAGATTTGAGTTGATTGGATATTCGGACTCCGATTATGCGGGATGCAAAGTTAAGAGAAAGAGCACATCGGGCACATGTCAACTATTAGGAAGATCACTTGTATCTTGGTCATTAAAGAAGCAAAATAGTGTAGCACTTTCAACCGCCGAAGCAGAGTACATTTCGGCCGGTAGTTGTTGTGCTCAATTACTTTGGATGAAGGCTACTTTGAGTGACTTTGGAATCAAGTTCAAGCAAGTGCCATTGCTATGTGACAATGAAAGTGACGTAAAGCTCACCAATAACCCGGTTCAACACTCAAGAACAAAGCATATAGATGTCCATCATCATTTCATAAGAGATCATCAACAAAGAGGGGACATTTGCATTGAGAGTGTGGGCACCGAAGATCAACTTGCCGATATCTTCACCAAGCCACTTGATGAAAAAAGGTTTTGCAAGCTAAGGAATGAATTGAACATACTTGACTTCTCAAATATGTGTTGATGCACCCCCATTATATGACATGCCTCTTCTTCGAGCAAAGCAAGGTAAAATTGATTGACATGTCATCCATCCATTGCTAAGGACTTGTTTAGTGCATCTAGTCATTCCTATCATGTCCTAGGCTCATTCATGAAAATCAAATGAATTTGATGCTTGTATGGTACAACTATTGCTTGTATGCTTGAAATGATCTAGTAGTACCATATGACATGTTTGTGGGCTTGTAAACCTAGTGTTTGATTTAGAAAATGAGCTATAAGTGTTTAACTCAACATGGTACAAGATAACCCTTAATTGGAGGTGTGAAGAAGCTTGTCCTTGAATCAAACCGAGTTAAATATCTTTTGCAAGTAATCTAGATTGAACCAAATTGGGAAAATAATCTTTATTTCACATGGTTTCACCCCAACACATCTATAATTTGAGGCTACCTTTTGTGCAAATTGTTGACATTAATAATCCTACCCTATCTATACTTTAAGTCTTTGTGGTCATTGATGACAAAGGGGGAGAAATAGTGTACAAAGAAAGTGAAACAAAGGAGAAAGATAATATATGACAAAGGAAGAGGATCAATTAAAATTTTGAGCATACAAATAGGGGGAGCAAGCTCATGAACTCATATGGTAAATTTGTATGTGCATTACATATGTTTGCTTGCATGGCATAAGTTTTAATTTCAAATATCCATGCATGTGTGGTGTATGCGAGTTGTAGGTTTGAATGTTGAAATAAAAAACTAGCATGCATAGGCTAAGTAACTAGACGTATGTTCATTCTATGGAAACTAGATCCTTGCATATAATGTTGATCTCACGGGGTATTCTAGTTCTTGTATATGTCTAGTTACTAATGATGCTAAGGATGGTATATTGGTGCACTCCGATTGGTATCACGCTTCAAAGGTCCATCTCTTATACCTTAGCATCATTTGGTAGAAATTGTCTCCTATATTTCCTATCTAATCATATGTGCAAAGCTTCAATTCAAACTCTTAGCACATATGTAGGGGGAGCAATTGCTATCATATGGAGTTTATGAAACTTGTCCATATCCTTTACACATGGTAAATATGCTTGGGCAAGCAATATGGATTCAAATAAACTTTAATTCATATCTTTGTATAAGGGTTGTCATCAATTACCAAAAATGGGGAGATTGAAAGCTCTAGTTTGGTTTTGGTTAATTGATGAAACCCTAAGTGCTAACCTAGTTTATCAAGATGATCATAAGATAGGTAGCACTACTCTAAGTGATGAAGCTATGATGAAGATCATGACATTGGTGATGATAAAATGCTTGAACTTGGAAAAGAAGAAAGAGAAAAAAAAACAAAAGGCTCAAGGCAAAGGTATAAAATGTAGAAGTCATTTTGTTTTAGTGATCAAGACACTTAGTGAGTGTGATCACATTTAGGATAGATAGCCGTACTATTAAGAGGAGTGAAACTCATATCGAAATGCAGTTATCAAAGTGCCACTAGATGCTCTAATTCATTGCATATGCATTTAGGATCTAGTCAAGTACTAACACCCTTGAAAAAGTTTGTGAAAATATGCTAACACATGTGCACAAGGTGATACACTTGGTGGTTAGCACATTTGAGCAAGGGTGAAGAAGACAAAGGTGATGCCAGCGTTGATCAAGTGACCAGACGCTCGATCTGAATGCACCGGACGCTGACTGCCTGCGTCTGGTCGCGCTAACCTGGCAGTATAGTAGCTAGGGTATACCACCGGATGATGGGCTGTGTCCGGTCGAGGTGGACCGTACGCGTCCGGTCGAGGGAAAACGGATTTGGACCCTTACTGTACTCGACCGAACGCTGAGGCTCCAGTGTCTGGTCAGTAATACCGAAGCGTCCGGTCGGCACTTAGCCGTTGAGATCTGACGGTTCAGTTTTAACTCAAAGTGACATGTGGCAAAGATCAGTGGACCAGACGCTGAGTCCAGGGTCCGGTCAGTATGACTGGAGCGTCCGGTCAGAGCGCGTTTTGCCCAGTGAAGGGGTATAATAGCTCTATTCCATGGGGGCTTCTATTTAAGCCTCATGGCCGGTTGTAGCTCAACCCTTGAACATTTTCATTGACATAGCAACCTTGTGAGCTTAGCCAAAGTCCTCCCACTCATCTCTATCATTGATTCATCATCTTTGTGAGATTGGGAGAGAATCCAAGTGCATTGCTTGAGTGATTGCATCTAGAGGCACTTGGTATTCGTGTTGCGCTGTGGATTTCGCTTGTTACTCTTGGTGGTTGCCACCACCTAGACGGCTCGGTGCAGCGGTGGAGGATCGGCATAAGTTGGTGATTGTTCGTGGCCGTCTCCGGTGATTGTGAGGGGAGTTGTACCTTCCTCGGCGGAGCGCCGAAAGATAACTCTAGTGAATTGCTCGTGTCATTGAGTTACTTCACTTGTAGGTCGGTTCTTGCGGTGTCCTATCATGTGGACGAGGTTTGTGAAACGCCTCTTAGCCACCGAACCACCAAGTGTTGGTCGACACAACGGGGATGTAGCGTGTTGGCAAGCACGTGAACCTCGGGAGAAAATCGATTGTCTCTTGTCTTTGGCATTCTCTCGGTGATTGGCTATATATTCATCTTATGATTGGTTCATCGCCTACACGTCGGTATAATCACCCTACTCACTTATTTACATTCTTGCAAACTAGTTGATACAAGCTCTTTAGTGTAATTAGAATTGAGAGCTTGCTTTATTATTTACATTCATCTAGTTGAGCTCTTTAGGTAGCAAGATTGAGAGCTCTTAGTGAGTATTTACATAGCAAGTTTGTGTGCCTAAGTAATCATTGCAACTAGAATTATTGGATAGGTGGCTTGCAACCCTTGTAGAGCTAGAGCAAGTTTGCATTACGCTATTTGTCATACTAATCAAATTGCTCTAATTGATTTGTAGATTTTCAAATAGGCTATTCACCCCCCTCTAGCCATATTAGGACCTTTCAAACGGCCATCGGCTCGAGGCACGCCGGCCAAAGCAGCTGGCGGGGCATCCCCCAGTTGCGGGTCACATGCCGGCGCCAGCCCTGAAGTTGCGTGGGTGATCACCGGGCCGCTTTGCCTCCCGCTCGCCGACGGTGTCTTAGCTCGCGGCGCACTTCCTCGGTGCGGGCACATCGCTGCACCCATCTGCCTCCTGCCCGTTAGCGACAGACGTGGCCTCAGGCTCACAACGCTCCACCGAGGTTTCAACGACCTCCCAGCCCCTCTTGTCCTCGGAGGAGCTCATGTCGTCACCCATCTTTGTGGGATCCTCCAACTCGAGCTCTGACTCAACATCGCTCCTATTTTCCCCACCCCATAGATGTTGGGCGATCTCCATCTCCTTCTCATGCTTCTATCGAGCCTTCTTGGCTTTCTTCTTCTTTCTCTCAACTGCCGCCTCCTTTAGGGCGGCCTGCCGGGCCACGCCCTCTGGCCCCTTTGAAAGATACGGCCGGGACTTGTAGACTCCGAGTCCCTATGAAACGAATGACTCGAAGTCAAGATACAGGAGAGCAAAAGGTGAAAAGAACACAAAAGTAAAGAGAGGGAAGCATACCAGATTGGACTGCTTCACGACGTTGAGAGCTCTGGGCTTTCCATCAAGGGTCTCTTTAGCCCTCAGCTGCAGCACCTGGTCGAGGTGACTCTAGACCTCGTTGTTCGGCAGCTCCTCCAGTGACGCACGGTCAGGGTCCATCGATCCATTGTACATCCACATCGGCCACGTCCTCTCTGCCAGTGGGGTGACCCAACGGTGGAAGAAGGTGTGGAACACCCACACCCCATCGAGTCCCAACCGCACCAGCTTTTGAAGCTCCGCCCCGATAATCTCTAGCTTCTTCTTCTACCAGCTGGCAAGGCCCCATGACCAGCTCTCCTGCCTCTCCGGCCTCCTGCCGTTAAAAGGTGGGAATGGCGCCTCCGCCGGGTTCCTAATGTAGAACCATTCCCCGTGCCACCCCCGATTGGAATCGTAAGGGGTGTATGAGGGGTACGATCCCAACACGCTCAGTTTCTTCTACAGTGCGAAGCCCCCCACCGACGTGACCCTGAGTGGCTTCCCCTCTGACAATGCTCGCCCAGAGAACATCTACTAGAACAAATCCATGTGCGGCTCCATCTCGAGGAAGGCCTCGCACACGGTGATGAATCCGGCGATGTGCAGCACCCTAGTCAGATTGAGGTGATGCAGCTCCAGGCCCTAATCATTAAAGAGCCCGCATAGGAACCAGTGCGTGGGGTATCCTAACCCACGCTCATGGAAGGCGAGGAAGGAGACAACCTCGCTATCCCAAGGTTGCGGGAAATCCTCCCCTGTAGGAGCCCTCCAGTACGCCACCTCCTTCAGCGACAACACCCCCTTCTCGGCAAAGGCGGCTAGCACCGACTCCCTCACAATAGATGACCTCTAACTCAACATTGCGCTTTGGATTCGTGAATGGATCTATGAGCTTTCTCCTCTCCCTCGCTCTCCCCTTTTTTCTCCTAGGAACCACTACGTCACTCAAATGCTCCTGGCAAGAAGGAAGAAGGAGAAGAGGCGGTAGATGAGGGATAGGTGAAAGGTTCTAATGGCTAGGGGGTGAATAGCCTATTAAAAATTTCTACAACAACACTTAACAAACTAGTTAGACAATTATGAGGCGAAGCAAGTGTTGCGCTAGCCTACTAAAAATGCAAGCCACCTACCACAATTCTAGTTTATATAGTTTCTATCCATACAATAGCTATGACACTACACTATGTTAGTGTGCTCTCAAAAGCTAACTAAAGAGCCACACTAACCAAACTAACAAGCTCTCACAACTAGCTACACTAAAGAGCTTGACAACTAGTTTGCAGGTAATATAAAGAGAGTGAGCAATTTGTTTATACCACCAGTGTCGAAGAAGGAGCCAATCAATCACAAGAATGAATACCAATGAAGACCAATCATCCTCAGAATCAAATGATGAATATAATGATTTTTACCGAGGTTCACTTGCTTGATGGCAAGCTACTCCTCGTTGTGGCGATTCACTCACTTGGAGGTTCACGAGTTAATTGGCATCACATGTCCAAACCCTCAATAGGGTGCCGTACACAACCAACACAAGATGAGGATCACACAAGCCATGAGCAATCCACTAGAGTACATTTTGGCTCTCTGCTGGTGAAAGGTCAAGAACCCCTCACAATCACCACAATCGGAGCCAGAGATAATCACCACCCTCCATTCGACGATCCTCGCTGCTCTAAGCCGTCTAGGTGGCAACAACCACCAAGAGTAACAAGCGAACCCCACAGCAAAACACGAACACCAAGTGCCTCTAGATGCAAACACTCAAGCAATGCACTTGGATTCTCTCCCAATCTCACAAAGATGATGAATCAATGATGGAGATGAGTGGGAGGGCTTTGGATAAGCTCACAAGGTTGCTATGTCAATGCAAATAGCCAAGAGACTAAGCTTGAGCTGGCCATGGGGCTTAAATAGAAGCCCCCCATGAAATAGAGTCATTGTACCCCTTCACTGGGCACAGCATGGGGTGACCGGACGCTTCGGTCATATCGACTAGATGCTAGACCTTAGTGTCCGATCATGCGATGCATGCCACGTGTCCCCTCTCTTCAAATATTGATCGCCCAATCTCAACGGTCAAGTGACGACCGGACGCAACAACTCAAAGTGACCGAACGTGGAACCTCAGCGTTCAGTTGTTTCCAGTAAGCATCTAGAGACAACTTTTCACGACCGGACATGTTTGGTCATGCTCGACCGGACACACCCAGCATCTGGTCACTCGACAACTCCTCTATCCACTGCCACATCAATAGGA
This sequence comes from Miscanthus floridulus, assembly GCF_019320115.1. Taxonomy (NCBI): domain Eukaryota; kingdom Viridiplantae; phylum Streptophyta; class Magnoliopsida; order Poales; family Poaceae; genus Miscanthus; species Miscanthus floridulus. The sequence continues at coordinate 20,309,225 of NC_089587.1, forward strand.
CCAGACGCACCCTTTTAGTGTCTGGTCACTGAGTGACCCAATGTCCGGTTAGAGACCGACGCTGTGTGCCCTCTACTGCCACTAACCAGATGCACTGGTTCAACCTAGACCAGCATCTGGTCACTTACAGTGACCTCCACCTTTTCTGTCTAGGGCGCCGGTGGCACCGTCAGACTATCCGCACTCTATGGGTGGACACTCCACCGGTGAAGTTCCTAACCCTTACTCAAATGTGCCAACCACCAAGTGTATCACCTTATGCACATATGTTAGCATATTTTTCATAAACATTTTCAGGGGTGTTAGCACTCCACTAGATCCTAAATGCATATGCAATGAGTTAGAGCATCTAGTGGCACTTTGATAACCGCATTCCGATATGAGTTTCACCCCTCTTAATAGTATGGCTATCGAACCCAAATGTGATCACACTCTCTAAGTGTCTTGATCACCAAAACAAAATAGCTCCTACCATTTATACCTTTGCCTTGAGTCTTTTGTTTTTCTCTTTCTTCTTTTCAAGTTCAAGCGCTTGATCATCACCATGGCATCACCATCATCATAATCTTCACAATTTCTTCATTACTTGGAGTAGTGCCACCTATCTCATAATCATTTTGATAAACTTGGTTAGCACTTAGGATTTCATCAATTCACCAAAACCAAACTAGAGCTTTCAATAAGCGAAGGAATGGAACAAAAGCCCTCTACCTTCCCCTATTTAAAGAAGAAGTGGAGCAGTTGAGGAAAGGCGAAAGGATTGGGGTGAGAAACCCTCTCCCTTCACTCATTCAATGCGGATGGGATATGATGGGACGCACCCTGACCGATGGGACGCACCTGCTCAATGGAATGGTGCTTGGTCAGGTGAGACGTGGCCTGGGTCTAGCCCACCACTACCGCACCTCAGATGCGAGAAACAAGGTGCCACTGCACGCAGGTGACCCTCTGCCTTCCCAAGCGGTACTTTGAAAGGCCCAACTATGAGATCTCTACCTAGGAGAGACCAACGGGCTTCCTGAGTCGATCGAACAGCTCAGGCAAATGCCAACAGACAGGTAAGGAGCAGAGGGACACCCTATGTGGGACATGCCGACTCCATCATGAACGACGAGCGTGGATCTTGGTCGAACATATCCGATAGGAGCTCCTTAAACCCCGTCACTCAAGTCATCAAGGTAACATTACCGACCCCCACTATTTCTTTATATGATCATTCATCAGTTGTCATTCATACATTTATGCAACACATTCACACATTCATCTATGCACACATTCATTCATTCCATACATTCGAGGCATTGCATATGCACTTAAAGGCATCACAACGCTCCATGTTGCATCACGAAGTGGCAGTTGCCTCATTCAACATGAGCAACAACCGATCGGGGTTTGAAGGCTGGCCCATGAAGGGCTCGAGGCCACCTAGTGTCAAACAGAGCTAGGGGAGAAAACATAGATGAGCCCCGAGTGGCCCTCGCCAAGTCTACCTCGAAGCAGACAGGGTCATCTCAACCTTCTTGTTCGATCCAAACCTCGATCCATGCCCACAGAATCTCCATCGAGGGGAGGCCAGCGGGCCACCCGGGTCGGTCTTCGGAACGACCCAGGCATCTACTGGGTTGTGGGTTAACGAGCAGTGGAATGCCATATGAGGGCTATGCCAACCCCGTTACGAACGACGGACCCAGATTTCACTCGAATGTGCCCGTTAGCGAGCTCACTAAACACGTCACTCGAGCCATCAAGGCAAAGTGACGCTAGCTCAGCCCCTCTAGTTGCGAGAAACCACAGACAGGGTAACGCACAAAAACTCAACCTGACCCCTACCGAGCCCAATGGGGCTCAGGGGCAAAAGACACCCAATGCCTCGGCTACGCCTGGGTCCATGACTTCAACTCGCCCAATCCCTCGGCGCACCCAACGCTTGGATCCATGACTCTGACTCACCTGATCCCTCGGCGCGCCCGACGCCTAGATCCGCGACTTTGACTCGCCTGATCCCTCAGTGCGCCCGACGCCTAGATCCATGACTCTGATTCACCCGATCCCTCAGCTACATGCCTAGATCCATGACTCTGACTTGTCTGATCCCTCGGCTACATGCTTGGATCCGTGACTCTGACTCGCCTAATCCCTCGGCTACACGCCTAGGTCCATGAGTCCATCTCGCCTAATCCCTCGACTATCCATCGACTATGACCAACACCTCTATTCTGCCTGGGTCCATGACTCTAACTCACCCTATCCCACGGCTACGCCTGACGCCTGGGTCCATGATTCCGACTCGCTCGATACCATGGTTGCACCCGATGGCTAGGTCTACGACTCCGACTCACCCAATCCCTCGGCTGCGCCCAGCGCCTAGATCCACGACTCTGACTCACCCGATCCCTCAGCTACGACCGATGCCTGGGTTTGCGAGTCCATCTTGCCCGATCCCTCAGCTGTCCCTTGCTATGCCCAATGCATGGATCCATGAGTCTGTCTCGCCTGATCCTTTGCTACGCCCAGCAACTTGTTGATAACTCCGTCTTGCCTGGTCCCTCGGCCATGACTAAACGCCTAGGACCACGCTCTAGAAAACAATGGGTCAGATACTAGGAAGAAGAGGCTACGCCCACTAAGGTGCACACACACACACACGCCCACTTACAAATACCCCTAGGCAATTCTGCTGGAACCACCTAGGGGCTTGGGGGCTACAACCGTGGGTGCGCACAAAAAAACAAAAAAGTTCCCCCACTAGCAACATGAAAAAAACCCCTAGACGATTCTACCCGAATCACCCGGGGGCTCAAGGGCTACACCCACGGGTGCGCTCGCGCGCACCCGCCGTAAAGACAAAAATCCCCTAGATGATTCTACCTGAATCGCTTGGGGGCTCAGGGGCTCCTATCGGGTTCATAAACCCAGGGTCCCTCGCGGACCGACTTCCCAACAAAGGCTCAGCCGGACAGACGACGTTGCGAACGACGCGCAACTCCTGGGCCGGCCCAAAAACCTAACGATAGGCCAGAACGACGATCCAATCTCTGACCGGAAGGCCTGGCCAAGGAGGAACGACGCCCACTTCTGACTTTGGCCCGCCTCTCCGACTGGAAGGCCTCGCTTCCAACTCCGGCCCGCCTCTCCGACCGGAAGGCCCAGGAGACAGAGACGGAGAGACGAAAGCGGAAAGGACGGTAACTGCCGCCATCAGTTCGCCTCCACCATCAAGGGGAGTAACTCCCGTTGTTATATGGATTAAGTGGCAAAAGACTGGCCACGCCCGCTCGCCGCCTGCCCACCTCGGCCTGGCCCACGGCGGCGCGCACGCGCGTGTGGCACGCCTTTATCCTTTTCTCAGCTTCTCAATTTAGATGAATAATTTTCAACCATATAAGCTGAGTCAGCATTCAGTCAAAATCCCATATGGTATTAAGCCATACAACACTTAATGTTACGTACCATAAAGTTTTATTTGATTTATTAAATATTATATGGGCCAAGCCCATATTATATCCAACATGGTCTGCCTGCTGCGCTGCCTGCGCATGCCTTGCCCCGGCGGTGGTGTGCTGCCCGTGTCTTCCTCTGGCGGAGAGAGCAGAACAGATAAGAACGATGAGAGAGAAAACATGGAGAGACCAAGATAAGAACGATGAGAGAGAAAACGTGGACAAACTCTTGTATTTTTACTGTGTTTTTCCTTTCCTCTGGGCCAAGATAAGAACGATGAGAGAGCATAACGGATAAGAATGATGAGAGAGAAAACATGGAGAGGCCGTGTATTTTTACTGCTTGCTGGGCCACATAGACAAGAGTCGGTAACAGTAGAGCAATATGTGGAGAAGTCCTTAGCTGACTCCCATGAAAATTAGTTTTCCTATGTTTCATGTCCCTGCGTTCCAAACACCAACTCTTGGATTTTTACTGTGTTTTTCCTTTCCAACTTCATTCCTATCGTATTCCTATTTTTTTCTTTCTATTTCTCTGTTTTTCATTCATGTGTTTCAAACATGCCCTTACAGCTTTATTATGTACAATCATATAGGTCATATTGTGAAGAATAAACTGAGTGAGTTGATATATTCAACAGTTTATTTAAGGATATATATTTATAATTTTTATACTATTTAGGATGAAGCAAAATCTGCAGCAGTGATGCAGTAGTTGGGGCCGGTGCTGGCGCTGTGGACATAACGACATAACGGGAGTAGCACGGGCTCGAGGCTCGCTTGCCTTGGAGGTTAGGAGCGAACGCTAGCCTGGGCGCTCGGGGTTCGCGGCTGCGGCCGCGTCGCCGCGCGTCGCCGTAGGGCCGTGGAAGGCGTGGCGTGATTCGATTTACGGCGGTAGGGGATGACAGCGGGCGGCGCTGCACGAGCACGAGCACGAGCACGAGCTGGGCGTTCCGAGGCGCGGAGTGGAAGGGTTGAGGGACGCGGACACGCGGCGTCCGCTCGGGCCTGCGAGCTGGGACGACGACTCTAGAAAGTAGAAACGTGTTAGTTCATCCGCCTGCCATCTGATTAAAATCCGACGTCCGAGAAAAAGAGGTGACGTGGCTACATAACATGCGAGAGAACCTGGTACGAAATTCATCCAGTAAAAGATATATGAACTACTTAGCCCGCAGCCATGTACGTACAGAGTGGTTAGGCATCGTGCCCCGGTGCACTTTTGCCAAGAAAAACTGTCAGCGCTGCCCTGACGGCTGACCAAGACAAGGCACAAGGCACAGCTGATGTGGTAGCTGAGGCTTCATCATCCCGGCCCAAGCGTGTGGCAAGGCCCAACCCTAAGACATCAGGCCCAGTGTGGACAGTTTAGCTAAGTGATATATATACATGCTGTATTGAGAGATGAGGCATCATCGAATTTGTAAACACTTCTCTGAACTTTAAACGAAGAACTCGTCCTTCCTCCTGTTCTCTTCCTGCCCAAGCTTTCCCCCTCTTCCCTCTGATCCGATTGCTAACAAAAACAAAACCTTTACGTCGTTGACAAAATTTCTATCGTAGGAGCAAGCTGAAGATGTCTCTGAAGCCGTGTGCAGCCAGAGAGAAATCACTGAGCACCATGAGGACGTATCCAGTGCAAAGAGCTCCCATTCTATGCGGGGTCTAGGAAAGGGTGCTAGTGGCAAACCTTACCCTCGCCTGTACAATGCGAGGAGACCACGACTCGAACCCGGGACCTTCCGATCACATGCGGTAAGACTCTACCGCTTGGACCAGGTCTGCCCTTCACCGAGCACCCATGAAGAAATAGCCCAAACAAAACTGTGGTCGACCGTTCGTCCAACAGGTATGCACAAATATAAAGAAACACATCTGCATCCTCAAAACGAATCACAAGGGAAGAAGAGATCGCGCATAACGGCTAGAGGGGTTGTTATGCCCAAAGGCCCAGCCCTAGGCCTGAAGGGGTCCTATCAGATTTCTTACTCTGATTGCAACACTTGGATGGACTTTGGCGATGGGGTTTTGAGCTGGCATGTGAATTGGTGGAACTGTGGTCAGTGCCATTCACATGTGGTGAGACTGGGCTTCTCATCTGAATTGGTCCCATTTCCTCATCAGATTGCAATGTCTGTACAGTGTTCTCAATATCCTCATGGTACCCCTTCAGCAAGAACTCAGAACAGTTCTTGCGCACCCCATGGTCATATGGATTTCTGAATCTGCCACTTGGTCCCCTGAGGTAACTGTACCTCATGGCATTTGCCATTTCATTTGTTGTAATGTTCCTGGATATCTGCAAGGTAGGAAAAGCAAGAAATTACCACATGGTGGGAAAAAGTGGGTTAAAGATACAGGAAGGAAAAGAAAGTTAAGAGTCAATAGTGCCTGATATCAGATGCAGTGGATCTCCACAAACAGACAGAAGCTCAATAAGGTGATAATTTTTAGTAACAACTGAACAGATAACCAAGAATACAAAGAATCATGCATGTGCAGAAATAATCTACAAAAATATACATTTATGTATAGACATGAGCTGAGCCGCAGAGGCATCAACAGAATCAGATTGATGCCAAATATTTGATTAGAATTTAGAGGTATCATTAGCACTTGGCACCAAAGGGATACTGAATCCGTATTTTGCTATAGAAATGGGTAAGAACAAGGCTGATGCCAGTTTAGTTTTTCATCAAAGAATGTTCTAGTAACTAGATCCATACTGTGCTGGTGCCTAATAGATGCATTGTCAGATGTAATCTGCCTGACTAGTGACTACTCAGTTCATTGGAGATGGTAGGAGATGAATCGTTCCTCAGTGGGAACTTTAGCGTATTTCAACAATCAAAAGTAAACAAAAAAAAGTCAATATCAACTTGGTTCATACCTGTGATGCTTGAATTACTGTTAGAGTTATAACACCAAAGAAAAGGAGGAGGTCCATTATGACAAAAGACACCACCCAGGAATGGTTTATAGCTGTATAGCCAAGCCATCCACCAAATGATGCTGGAGAAGCTGGGTCTCCTATACTTCCTGCAACAAGAAAAATAATAAACGAAGTTTTCTCAATGCAATCAAAGTCTTGGTATAACAGAAAAATGTAAACATACTTATGATGGCCGTTACACCAGTAATAATCATAGCAGAAACTTCTAGGATAAGGAACATAAAGAATTCCCATTTGTTCCTCTGCAATTTGAAACCATCGTAGCTTAGACTGAAGAAAATCACAATTTTTCATTAACATTCAAAATGTGGAAACAAAAGAGAACGATGCAATTCATCAACTAGAGGCAGAATGATGTTTTCTTGTTCTTCAGCTCCTGCTTTGGGTCTATAGGTGTAGTTTTTAGAATGAATCCGTATTTAGCTTTTTAACCCTGTACCATTAATATATCAACTGCAAATAAGATGTCCAACATATAAAAGGAAACAGTACCTTTCCAATGCAATTCGATACCCAAGGGCAGTGATGATCGAATTGCTCAACACAGCGGTCGCATGTAGAGCAGTGTTTTGAGCGTACAGGCCTGACAATCTATTAATACTAGGCAAATCAGGCCTGCTTCAGAAAATGTTAATTCAAGGGAAAACCCCACACAGATTGCTTAATAAAGAAAAACTTACTTTGCATGTTATACATAGTTGAGACCAATTACCATCAAGGAGTTCAGGATTGTCCAAACCCAGTCTTCAACAAAGGTTCCTAGAGGAGCAAAAACAAAAGATGAACATTACACACTTTGGTCTATGATATTATTTAAATTTTCTGTGAGTGGCAGTTTAAAATGAAACAGGAGATAAAGAAATGAACAGGAAGTCATAGTAGGTTTCTAGATCTTTCAAGCTTACATCATCTCTTCGATTTTGTGAGTCTCTTATATTCTTGCTGATGTAACCAGGATCTTTCCTGCACAAAAACAGTATGGTCACTCCAGAAGAAAAAAATATGATCAAAATGCATAGCTAAGAGGTGAAAGAAGCAGGGTGTTGGGTGTTGAATATACAGATTTGGAAGGAAAATAGAACACGGAATTAAACAAACTGAAATTTAAGCAACAGACCTTTTATAGACGCACAATAAAAATAACGAGAAGCATTAAATAAAGAGTAAAATGCATGGATAGTCCATTAACTTGTGAGGGTGTGTCGATTTGGTCCATCAGGTTTGAAAGTGCATTTTCAGGTCCAAAATCTTGATAAGTGGTGCACAAAAAGTCCATACCCCTTCGTTTTATATTTCTATTTTTAGAAGAAAAAAACCCCTTTGCATGTGAAGGGTAAGCTTGTGAAAGGAAAATAAATATAGGGGGTTTTCTAAAAATAGAAACATAAAGTGAAGGGGTGTGGACTCTTTATGCACCACTGATCAAGATTTTGGACCTAATAATGCATAAGAGTTCCAGTTTCTTATAAAAGCTTTTCTTGTAGGCCAATTTGCAAAGCCTTTCTTCATTTCTCTGCTTCTCATATTTTTTCTTTTGTTGCTTGTATCATAATAAGATGTCTACCTGCTGCATCTATAAAACATAACCAGTCCGGCAGTTGCGAGGAGAACTCCCAACCATGAAAATAACCCAAGAAATACAGTCATCTTTGTGTTATAGTCTCCTGCATGGTAGGAATAAACTAAGTGCCACATTATGGAAGATTAAATCGTCTGAACTCTGAAATACATCAAAATAGTATAATACCTAAGATAATTGAATGTATATATACAAAAATTAAGGCTATAATGATACACCAAAGAAGAGGAGCAAGCCCGATTTTTAATAGTTTCCCAAAATAACCATTCCCGACACATCCTCTTTCATGTACTCTTCTAGCATTCCCCTGCATTAAACAGAGCAAATGATCAAGTCAGTCCTTAAGTTTCCCTACTGCACTATAAGACATTTTGTATTGAGGTCAATAATGGCCACTGTAACTCCCTAATCAAGATAGTCCGGATCAGAAGACATGCAAAAAAGGCTATTAAAAAATTAAAGAAAATTAACAAACCACAAAAGCTGCAGATGAGTACTTTCAGCGCTAATGGATTTGAGAAGAAACAGTTTCCTCTTTTGTTGCTTCCATGTCAATGACAGTATTTTTTTTTCTTTGAAAAAATAAATAAACCATCTTTTATGTAAAGATAGTAATGTCATCTAATCACCTTTACCATGCTAAATGTACTAATTGTGAAAATTATTTTTTTGATATGTGAGGTAAAGTAGTTATCAAGGAAGAACACATGCAAAATCTGCTGCAGCGCAAATAAAAATAATCAGCAACGGTATGCTTCATGCTATTTAGATTAACAAAGTTTTAAAGATACAAAGCACTACTAGGCTCTCCATCCAACACCAAAACTTTATAGTTGGACTCCAGAATCCAGATATGCTAAACATTTACTTGAAGTATATATTAATAAAAAAATATTAATAATATAAATAATACTTACTAGGAAAAATGCAACTTGTCGATGATTCTTATCAGCAGCAAGTTGGGCTGGAGTCAAGCCAGTATTGTCTTGAACCGTAAGATCCTCCTTTTTGCCAGCTTGAATTAGCACAGTGCAGGACTCCAAATTCCCCCGAATAGCAGCCCAATGTAAAGGAGTACAACCTAAGGAAGCACTTACAATGGAAATGAACAACAAGCTGGTGGGAGAAAAGGCTCTATTGATTGGAGAGATTGTCATTATCTGTATGAAGATATGAAGGGTTTTGAAATAATTCAATGCGTACCTTCTTTATCTTGCCGCGCCCTATAAGCACCTAAAAACAAGAGGAGACGTATAGTATCCTGCAAATCCCTTATATGCAGCCCTACAAGTGGCATGAATATATATACAGATACGTCAGCAGGAAGTTAGACAATATGTTAAAGAGCAAAATACATAATACCATCAGGTTCATATTAAATGTACGGTACGAACCAGTGAAGAGGGCTTCTTCCATCGTTATCAGGGACATCATAATCAGCATTCCATTTTGTAACAATGTGACAAAGAAATGCTGTCTGGCCATACTGTGCGGCAACATGTGTGGTCTGTGATATAACAGTAGATTGATTAAGGAATCATGAGTAAAACTCTAGCCACAGGCTACTTATACAGACTTCACTGAAGCTTTTATTTCATCTACTACAAATAGGCTACTCCCTCCATTCCTATTTCTAGAGCACATAATATGTTATCAATTACTACAAAACCAATGTAGAGCACCTCGTCGGTGTCGGATATGGAGAAAGACGTGGGCAAGACGTGGGCGACGACATGCTGTGTTGGTTTTCATGGCCTGGAGCGACATGTTCCTCTTGATGGACTCCAGCACGGAGACCAACTCATGGTGATGGTGGGTGTGCAGGCGCGCCTCTGGCAGCGCCGGGCACGGCCACGAGCACCATGCCGTCGTGGTTGTGCCACTGATCATGATGGCCTATGCCGCAGGTGGTCGTCCTGCAGGGCATGCATATGGTGGGCGGACGGGGACCCACCGAGCCCACAGCCTACAATAAGATACTGCAGCAACCAGCAGGTGTCCGTCGCGAGCGTCGCATCGTGCGTGGGAGGTGGTGGCATCGGGCGAGGGCGGGTGCTGTGGCAGGTGAGCAGCCCCGACCATGTCGCGCCGCGGGCCACTTCCTCGGTCGAGTCCGAGAGAGAAGAGAGAGGACATGAAGATGACATGTGGGCCTCACGTGTCAGCATGTTTTATGGGTACAGGTTTAGATCCATTTGGACTAGCTATGAGACCCAAACAGAGTTAGACCAGAATGACACACACACCCATAAGTTCGAGGACCGGCCATGGACTTTACTCGAATCTATTTATGCGTCTTGAGTAATTGATTGCCAAGCTTTACAGTGTTTGACCTTTTTGAATGATAATATACCGTAAATTTTGAAATGGAGACAGTAGTATAGTATATTAAGGAGTGAACCTAAAGTAGTGGGGGCACAAGGATTAGAGGTAAATGTTTAGACAAAAAGTGCAATGCATAAGTAAGGTAAATCAGTCATCTCCCAAAATTGCCCTTGTACTAATTACAGTGATATGAATTTTGCCACTCTTCACTTAAATAACTCATCGGATACTTGATAACATGCTTGGTGCTAATGCAAGAATGGCAAAATTTGCAGAGCAGAACAAAAATCCACTGTATATGTACATCTTGGTTATCCCATCCAAACCATTGCTACAGCCAGAAAGAAGTTATAATGTCTAGAGTGATAATAGTGCATTTCTTAATCTGTGTGCAACTAAATAAACTTCATCTATTTTTGTATCAGAGGAAGTGGACCATCAGGAGAAATTATGAAAATATTCTAGAGAAATAAAAGATACAATGATAACGGGAAGTGCCACGGGTGCAATAGAAAAATCAAACTACAAACCTGGTATCCATATAAATCAGCGGCATCCACCTTAGCTCCTTCTTTCAAAAGTAATTCTGCAACTTGAACATGACCACGCACAGCACTCCAGTGAAGTGCTGTTTGGCCTTTGTGGTCTATAGCATTTACATTGGCACCATGCTGTCCAAATTAAAAAGTCAGAATCATCATCCACCAAAACCAACCCAAAAGGAAGAGAAAAAAAGCGCAATGCTGTAATGAAGTAAAAACATATGATAAAGGACATAACTACACTTAGCATTTCTAATAATTATGACAGGCCTGTTTAACATCGTGAAGATGACAACTATTTCAACCCAACCAAGCATCCAGCAGCCTGTTCAGCTGGGGCTAAAACGATCGTATACGATCGTGGATTATTACTGCTGGCTGGTTTGGTGTGAGAGAAAAATACTGTTCTGGCTGGAAATTTACGATCGTTTACGACCAAGCAAACAGGCCGCAGGTTCAATTTGAGAATGTCTTATGTCAGCTATGAAGACAGAAAATGCCTTTTGTTTGGAGATAAGATTGAAGGCTCAGCTTTAAACAGTACTGAAGGATATGCAAGAGAAAGCTCATTTTGCCGTGAAATCTAGCGAAACCAAAACCCAAGCTCTTCCATCAGTCCCTATATTGAGATGGACATCGTATACACCATCCAACATCTCCCAAGCTACAGCAAAGCAACAAGCGAAAGTCTCCAAAAGTGCAAATGTCACTATTACAGTTTAAAACAAGTCCACATGATTACACAACATACTATGATCCACGCATAAAACTTACACAGTAAGTCAGTAACTAGTTACAGCAATGGTTCTGCCCAAACCTTACCCACCAGGTCACCAGCCATTGTGCCCACAGGCAGGCTCGAATCTCGAACATACGAAGGATGAAAACTCCCAATGACAACAACTCAGTAAAGCAATGGCTATAAGCTTGAGCTCATCTGCGCAATTCTCATCCGAGCAGGATGCTGACATTAAGATATTACAATGCGCAGGTAGCTTAGCTGCGCATTCCTCAGGCAAATCGTCGCTAGTCACCACCAACAAGTGATCGCCATTATCAACAGAGCAGCTAAGCCCAATAGGCAACAGGCTACCGCGTCGGGCATCGAGGGGGGGGGGGGGGGGGGGGGGGGTGAGAGGAGCGCGGACCGACCTCGAGAATGTACTGGGCGGCGGCGACGCGGTTGTTGAGCGCGGCCCACTGCAGCGCGTGGTACCCGAGCGCGTCGGGCACCGTGACGGAGCGGCCCTCCCGCTCGACGAGGCGGTGCAGCTTCTCGAGGTCCCCGTACGCCGCGCCCGTGTACACGTCGTCCTTGAGCGCCTCCTCCTCCCCCTCCTGCCCCGCCCCCTCTGCGACGGCCGGTCCCGTGCCGGTGGCGGCGGCGGCGTCCTCGATCACCTCGATCCCCGACGACGCCATGGGCCCGGGGGATCGGGCGGCCTCGCGCCCTCGCGGGATTTGGGTCGCGACTCGGGAGGCCACGGAGGTGGCGACTGGCGAGGGGCCTGCACCTGCTAGACACGGCGCCGCTTTGACGTTTTTTTTTTCTTTTTGTTTTTTGGTTTTGTTTTTGTTTTCGGCCGGACGGAGGAGAGCTTGGTTGGACTTGACATTTGGACGAGATCACAATAGTCTTTGGGGTTTTTTTTTTGAATTTCTTTGGGTTGGTTGTTGGTCACGCCTCGCCTTGCCATTGACACGGATAACGAGAAACTGGCTCTGGTCAGTGAAAACAATTTGGCTCTTTTTTTTTTGAGGAAGTAAAAACTTGCTTGCACAAACCCTAAAACACTCTGACCAAAGAACCAAACACAGAGTGTCACGATGCAAAAGAAACAGTGAAGCACATCCTACGTCATGGTGGGGATGACCAACTGAGAATTATATTCATTTTATTTTAAATAATTGGTGGCATTAGAGAAATTCAATCCGGGAAGGAGGTTTGAGAAGATTAGCTGACCAATATAGCTTGCTGGAGTGGAAAACAGGCCGCGGAGATCAAAGCTCTGAACTCTTCAGTGCCGGAGGGGAACTGCAGGCCACTACGATGATGGGAGCGGCCTCCACCAGGGACCCTAAAACTGAATGTTGATGGTTCTTTCAGGGAGGCGGAAGGTGGCATGTGTCAAAGGCGTTAGCACAGCTGTGGCGCTGGCCATTTCTGACGTCATCTTAGAGTCTGATGCAAAGCAAGTGATCACGGGGATACAAGGGGATGAGTTCAAGCTTGCGCTAGTGGGTGGAATTGTCCATGGGTTGAAGGTAGGGCTAGACAAAATACTCGTGGCTCGTCAATTCGTTCGCCTCGTGTCTGACTCGGCTCGACTTGTTTTAACTTTATCACGAGCTAAGTTGTAAGTCTAGCTCGCTGTTTTAACGAGCCAGCTCGCGAGCTGCTCATGAGCTCAAACAAGCTGAGACCTATCAGCCCACGACCATAAATCCAGAAGATGATGATGCTGACCTAGAAGTGTACACCTTCCATTGATATGTAATTCTTATTTTCAGCTGATTCATACAAATTTTGATTTTATAATTGTTGTGGTACATAAATGTTGATTTATGGATTATTTTTTAAGGAGAAGATGATGATGCTGACATTAAATTTGTGGACTTTACTAAGTCTGTGGTGGCAAGCAACTAGTAAGTATGCTGAAACTGTATGGATCATAGGTTGCATGGCGTTGAAAGTGTCCCATGCACTGGCAGATCCCAGAAGCTAAAAAAACTGGCTTCCCCTGCTCCCACTGAAGCTAGAGCCGTAGGAGCTCTACCAAACGGGGTCTTCATCTGATGTTATTTGTATGAGTAAATTGAATGATGTCTCAGGTGTACTACGGCCCTCTTTAGGGCCTCTTTGGCAGGGCTTCGGCGGCTCCGGCTCCGGCCTGCCGGCCGCCCAGCGGCCGACACCCGGCTACTGTTCACCGGAGCCGTTTTTCTCTCCCCTCATTTGCTCTCGACACACCCGGAGCCGGAGAAACTCATTTTTCTGGCTCCGGCTCCTGTAGGCACCAGTCGACCGCCCAGTGGCCGACACCCTGCTACAGTGCAGGGGCCGGAGCCCGCCGAAGCCGTGCCAAAGAGGGCCTCAGTATGGCTCCAAACAGCTCCTACCCCCACCTGTAAAAGTATGCAAAAATGCTGTTCACATGAGCCAAAACTCTCTCCTCCCTCTCCCTCTCCCTCTCACAGAGCTAGGCCCCAGGACTATCAACAAGTAATTGTTCGTTTGCTCGTATACAATCGTAGATTATAAGTTGGAACAGTATTTTTCTCTCACATCAAAACAGCCAGCAGTAAATAATCCACGATCGTTTACGACGAAACGAACGTATTGTAAATCCATAAAAAGGCCAAAGGCCACATGTCTAGCAAAGACAGTAGAAGGTGAGGGGTGATGGAGCCAAGAAGAACTTAACAGTGACAAGGGCACATTTCGCGAACTAAGCGTACCTCTATTTGTATATATTCCTTGCGGTGTAATGTAACATGTCTATTGAGTCTAAGTTATCTGGTTGGCGTGGTGCTCATAACGTTTTGAATTTAACAATGTTATTTGTTAGAGATACACGACATATACATGGATGAGGCGTCTATTGTCCTATTCGCTTGGCTTATAAGCCGTATTTTTTCAATCAACGAACAGTATTTTTCTTTCATAACAAATCAATCAATCAATAGTACATTCAACCATGACTTATCAGCCAAACGAACAGAGCATATAATTTCGAATCTAGCATGCCGAATTCTGAAGGTGCTAACAAAGATAGATGAATGCGTGTTTTTATTGGATGCCTTTATAATATATTTCAAGAAAAAAGATACATTCCATTACCCCGAGGATGACGTGGTGGATCCATTGCGTGAGTACAAACTTTCCCTAAATTAGCACTCGCTCCATCATCACAAAATAATGTAACTATGGGACGCTTGGAAGTCAAACTAGTTCAACTTTGACTGAGTTTATAGTGAATAATATTAATATTTATATCTCTAACCAAGTTTATTATAAAAATATATTTTTAATCCACTAATGGTACTTATTTTTGTATTATAATTGTTAGTAGATTTTTATATAATTTTGGTCAAACTTCAAATCATTTGACTCATCAAAAAACAATAATTGTATTCTTTTATGGATGGAGGGAGTATTTTTTTGAAGGGTACAGTACATTTTTCAACCTCCAACTAGCATTAAAGTTCGATTTTCAACCTTCCACTACGAAATCGGGTAGCAGACACCCTCCAACTGTCAAAACCGGACAAATTTGGTCATCGGCTGACTTTAAAAATAATTTTCTATTTTCTAATAATAATAAAAATCTGATTCAGTCTCTAGAAGTTCGTAATTAATTTATTTTAAATTATAAAAATATGAAACTAGTAAATGTTTGCTTCTAAAAATGTTATATATATATATATATATATATATATATATATATATATATATATATATATGTGTGTGTGTGTGTGTGTGTGTGTGTGTGTGTGTGTGTGTGTGGATGCTACATTTAAAATCGCTTAGACCTTACTTGTTTTAAATAAATAACAAGCGTGACAACGAGCAATAAAGCAGTAGGAACATAAATAAACCAATTCCAAATACCTATATATAGACCATAAACAAGTAGACAACATTTTTAGAAAAAAAATACTAGTTTCATATTTTTCTGATCTAAAATAAATGTGGATGGGGATAGCAATGGTAGTGTATACATTAATACAGGGCTTGACGCTCGCGGCCCGCCTCTCGAGTTGTTTTTGGCCAAAAGCAAGGCGGTGCGCGCGGAGACGAAGGTTGCGAACGAACTGTCATGTAAAAGAATAGAAAACGAACAATTTAATTTAGTGCGAAATTAAATTCCGCACGAAATTTAATTCCATACTAAATTAAAAACAATTTTAAATATAGCATAAACATATATATAACATCTTTAGAAGAAAACATGAAGTAGTTTCATATTTTTATAATTTAAAATAAATTAATTATGAACTTTTAGAGATCAAACCAGATTTTTTTATATTATTATAGAAAATAGAAAATCGGTTTTAAAACCAGTCGAGGACCAAATTTGTCCGGTTTTGACAGTTGGAGGGTGTCTGTTACCCGGTTTCATAGTTGAAGGTCGAAAATAGAATTTCAATGCGAGTTTGAGGTTGAAAAATGTACTTTACCTTTTTTTAAATAAAAAAGTCTTAAAAAGAAATTTTTTATGGGCCTCCACCTCAGCGTGTCGGGCCGTCGTTGGCCCAATCCTACAACGGACCCAAAAGCATCGGCCGGAACCGCATACGCCATCTCTCCTCTCGTTACTAAAAAAAACGCCATCTCTCCTCTCTCCTCTGCCTGGTCGCCCTCCCCGTCGCGCTTTCTCCTCGTGCTGGCTACTGGGTGACCGCCGCCACTGCCGCCCTACACCAGGGTTCCCAGGTCTTCGTCGAGTCATTCGCGGCGACGAGCACCCACCAGGTACCGGCACCCCTTCTCTTCTCCTTCCTGCTATGCGGAACCAAGCACCCGAACCCTAACTTAACCTGTTTGTATTCGGATCTGATCTGAGTACGAGTTTATACGTGCCCAGTGTATACATGCATACTAACTTCGATTTTTATGCAATTGTTTGGGTTGTACATGAGTACACTCATGTCCTTTTTACTTGGTCCGCCCCTGACCGTAGCTTCTACCGTAGATCTCGCTTTAGCTGCGAAAGTTCCAAATTTCTGCCATCTTTTTTCTGTTTTTTCTATTGTCCGTGTACTGAATTTCTGCCTTGTTGTAGAAATCCTAGCTGCTTTGAGATGGAGGTGCTATTTGGAATCAACAACCATGGCGGAGACAAGGCCGCTGATTTGGCCTCGCTTATAATTGCCCAGGCTGCCTTGGAGGTGCCAAGGTTACTTGGGCTCCTTGCCATGGTAAAAGTTTCTTCTTTTCTCACGCCTTACAAGAAATCTTGTTAAACTGTTACAGTAAATCTCTGTGCAGTAGCTGTGTTCTTGTATTCTGTAAGGTCAGTAGATCTTGATATGTGAGGGGCATTTTTTTTCCATGTGGGGGTTTGTGTGTGTGTGCGATGTGGTTATGAAGTTGGAGCGTATGATATTCTTGCGAACGGCCCTATAGCTAGGTTGGTTAGGTGGCTCTAGTAGCACTCCTCATGTCCTAGGTTCGACTCCCCATGGGAGCGAATTTCAGTCTGGGGTTAAAAAAATCCCTTCGTATGTCCCACGCCAAAGCATAGGTATGAGATCCGGCCCAGGTTGTTTGTTTCTCACATGGGCTACTGGTTCCATCGTGTACATGTCGGGTAGGGGTTCGGTGATTTTCTCGGCCTACATGAGAAAGTCTTCTTCTTATCAAAATGCTTAGGGCTGTCTTATCCCCCGCCCCCTGCAGGTCGAGTTTTTTATTATTATGTACTGATTATTCCCTGGTTGTGCTAGGGAATCTGGTATCTTTTGTATGCCCGCGCCATCAATGCAGCACGGATATGGATACTTGTACTGCTATGGCATTTTTCCAAACAAAACTGATATGAGGCAGCCACCAGAGGATGTAGGAGGCCTAGGGCCTAGACATGGCCTCTGCGAAGCAACTGATCCCCATGCCATGGCCGACGCTTGTGGTAGCAACTGAGCTGAGCCCCCACTATGGTCGTCTCGCGCCATGGCCGCCTAGCACGAGCACAACTGTTACCACCCCCCCCCCCCCCCCCCCCCCCCCCCCCACACACACACACACACACACGTTCTGCAGTACCATGATGTGTCGCTACTCGGTCACGAGGATCTTGCCGGCCTTGCCTCCACAGGAACTGCAGTGGGGTGGAGGACCTCGCCGCTGCCTTCACTCGGCCATGGAGGAGCTCTCACGTGCTGGTGTAGGGAGTGTTGTGGTGGCTGTGGCCTGTGTAGGGTTATGGGAGAAGGGAGGCAGCAGGCGTGGGGAGTCTGGGAGTTATCCAACAAGCTGTTGGTGGGCTGGGACGTATCGGACCGGCGTATCAGACGAGCCCAACATATCAGTAAAGAGTATCCGAATTCTCGTTGATTTATTTTTTTACAGATTACGTTGTGGATACGTATCCACTGTGTATCCATATCGGATATGTACCAATACAGGATACGGCCCTATCCTGCCATATTGGGGTAATGTAGCGCACCATCACAAAATAAGCTGATGCAAGCCATGAGTTCGTGTGTTGCTTGGATAACAGACTATGTTTTAGGGTTACTCAGGTTAGAGATGAATCTGTACTATTTTGATGTGCTCCTGAGGTATAAATAACCACTGAGCCTCTTTTGCCTCAAGTTCAATAAAAGCAGGGTTGTCGGAGGTCTTTGGTAGTTTGGTCTAAAAATGCAATGTGTTTTCTTGCCCAAAGACCTTGATGTTTACGACTTACCTAGTGGTGTTTGTATCAAGCCAAATAATATGATGTCTTTGAATATCTTTCGTGCTAATGATGGAATTGCAAAGGATCTACCATTTATTTTCTTCCTCAGATGTGTCTTATGTCCTACAAAGCCCATGAAAAACCATTGAGATAGTCTTGGAGATTTGCAAGTCATGTACCTAACTTCACTTTTCTGATGTTAACAGACATTGGGTGACCTGCTTCTCTGTTTGTTGCTGATATTTTGGCCAAGCTTTTGAGATCTGTACTATCTGTGTTTTAGTTGTTCGGTACTATAGTTGTTTCCATCGTCCAAATGACTGCATTAGTATGTAGCCCAGTCTGTTATTTGGAAAGGAGAGGCCATACATGCTTTGAGATCAGTTTTGTTACGATAAATATTAGTAGCAGTATTAATTTGCTTGAGGGGATTTTACTAAAAAGGAAAGTGGTTGCAATTGGTGCCTTTACTGACTTCGAAATTTGTTGACTGTTCGGCATTATAGATGTTATTTATGTCTTTTCCATTCCAAAGAAAACATCTTGCATTGTTCGTGCATTTTAAATTGGGAATATATCCTCATTTTAGCTAATACTTTGTGTACTGTTTTGATTTTGTTGTCCAGATTCTGCATAATGAAATCTTTACATCTGGTGGAGATCAGAATTTGATTAATAGGTACGCCCCATCTGGTGCATAATGCCAAAACATGTAGCACATTATTATTGCCATGGTCATTTCTTCTTGTCTTCCAAAGCTGAGGATTGTTGTCTCTTTTTCCCCAAGGATTCTGAGCAAAAGTAAAAATGAAACTGATCCTGAGAACAAAGATGGAGAATCTGATGATGATAATGATGATGAGGGAGATGATGAGGATGCTGAAAACCAAGAAGAAGATGATGGTGGTGACGAGGGATCAGATGACAATGGGAATGAGGAAGATGACGATGATGATGATGATGACGATCCTGAAGCCAATGGTGAAGGAGGAAGCGATGATGATGATGATGGTGGAGAGGATGAAGAGGATGATGATGACGACGACGATGATGGGGACGGTGACAATGACGAAGATGAGGAGGAGGAAGAAGAGGAAGAGGATGATGACGATGACGTCCCCCAACCACCTACTAAGAAGAGGAAATGATCGATGGCTGCGAGTGGTTGCTTACATGCAGGAAAGCTGCCTGTTCGCCCCTGCACAGCAGTGCTACTGTTTAGTGGGTAGGGGTTTTTAGCTTGGTCGTGGACAATTCATAGCCTAGATTGGAAACGAAAAAGAAACATTTAATTGTGCATGTACTATTAAACCATTCCTTTAATCATGTATCTCAGATTGCTATCTACCCTACTCCGAATGGTTTCTAAATTGTTTGCTTCAGTTTTGTATTACAATTTGACAATGTTCTTGTCCAACCTGATGGTTGAGGCATGTTATGCCTGGTTGCAAGGACAGAGCAGAATCTTCCAAAGTATTCCGGGTTGATGTGAGGATCGGTCCTTCGGAGAGAACTTTTATTGTGTTTTCTTTCTTTATTAATCCATGGCTTTGCCGTTTTTTTCATGCTTTCACTATATGACAAGGTTTTCAGCGTGCCAGGCATGGCCGCACGAGAGGCTACAAAAACTACGTATTTGAAGTTCCGCATAATCAGTATCACCTAAGAGCATCTTCAAAAATCTTTCTAAAATGTACTCACTAAATCATCATTTGAAAAATTATTAGAGCAAAAATTACTTTCTATATCTTTGTACACTTTCAACAGTTTTCTATATCTTAATGCGAATTTTAGAGTCATCCTCGCTCTTATCTTTAGCGTGCGAGAAAACTAGAATAAAGAGGCTGATGGAAAGTATTTTTTCACCAAAGTATCTTCTTAAAAATTCGGCAAGATATAAAGAATCTCTCGGAGTTGCTCTAAATGGTCGTCAGTAAACCAAACTTGTACCAAAAGACAACTCTTGCTATCGCATTTAAACAACAGTTTCGAAGAACATCACTTCCTTTTTGCTTGCATATTGTTTTGAAACAGCAGTTCCAAAAAACATCACTTCCATTTTGCATGCATAACGTTTTGAAAAGAGAACAAAAATTCAAGCAAAGACCATGTTAATTACTGTCAAGAAGGAAAAAAAATGCTGAGATTAATCATCATCATCAAAATCATCACCATATCTCTAGAAACTGTTAAAGTTTTCCAGTGCTTCAATGTCTGGCTGGGGCTGATTACTTATATGAAAATGAACTCAGTTGCTCGAAGGCTGGAGGGGAATTTATGGGATCAAAACATGGTCGGACCCTGGAACTAAAAACTCCAAGAAAACGGAAACAAACAAAAAAACACAACAGGGGCTCATCAACTGGAGGAGCAAAGCACATGCCATAGATGCTGTATAGCTGACATACTGCTCTACTCCCCTTGCAAAACTACGGCCTTTATCCTGCGACTCTTGCTGGCTTAGAGCCATTTGAAGAGAATGCCACCATGGGCGGCGAAGAAGGGGGCGAAGACAAGGGATTCAACCGCCATTAGCTTGATGAGGATGTTGAGGGAGGGGCCAGACGTGTCCTTGAGAGGATCTCCAATGGTATCACCAATGACAGCCGCCTTGTGAGGGTCAGAACCTTTTGGGCCAAGGGTCCTGGCATGCTCTGAAGCTCCAGCCTGAGTAAACCAAAGATCAAAATGTTATATACATAAAGGTGTTTTTTCCTTCAAAAATAGCTTTTTAGAGAAGGTGTCATGCAAGTTCAGGCAGGGGAAAAAGGGCCCAGTAAAGTCCTGCGTGTAACTTTACCTCAATGTACTTCTTGGCATTGTCCCAGGCACCACCAGTGTTGGATGCAGAAATGGCAATCTGAAAATGGTGAAATGGACTAAGGAAAAACTCAGATGCAACTATCATACTGAAATTTGAGAGGAACTCCCACCAACCTGAACACCAGAGACAAGGGCACCAGCAAGGACTCCAGAGAGGGTCTCGACCCCAAACAAAATCCCAACGATCAGTGGTGTGAGCATAACAAGAGCACCTGGGGGGATCATCTCCTTGATGGATGCATCCGTTGAGATCTTGACACAAGTTGCATAGTCAGGCTTTGTGGTGCCCTCCATGAGCCCAGGGATGGTGTTGAACTGCCGTCGGACTTCCTCCACCATCTTGAGTGCAGCACTGCCTACACTCTTCATGGTCATTGCTGAGAACCAGTATGGGAGCATAGCACCGACAATAAGCCCGATGAATACTTTAGGAGTCAGAACATCAACAGTGGAGATAGCAGCCCGGCTTACAAAGGCACCGAAGAGTGCAAGGGACACCAAGGCTGCGGAGCCAATGGCAAAACCCTGCAAATACAAAACCATGAGAGAACTTTTCTAGCAAAACCAATTGCATTGAAGGTGATATAAAATGATCTAAATAGAAAATATTAAAGTTTCTAGGGTGTCCAAGCTCTTAAGTGAAAGCACATGCAAAATTTCAACTATGTATGGACCCTAACTGGCATTTGCCAATGGAAAAAACAGGAAAACTGGAAAAATCTTTAGTTTGCTGTGCAATCACATGAAACTCTGATAAGACAAGCACATGTCTACCTTTCCAATTGCAGCAGTGGTGTTTCCTGCAGAATCTAGAGCATCAGTTCTCTCACGAATCCTATGGTTCATCCCAGCCATTTCAGCTATTCCTCCAGCATTATCACTGATAGGGCCATAGGCATCAATAGCAAGGCCTGTGGCAATGGTACTTAGCATTCCAAGAGCAGCCACAGCAACACCATACATGGCAGCAAGGCTGAAGCTGAGGAAGATACTAAACGCAATAGCAAAAATTGGGATAATGACTGATTTGTAACCCAAAGCAAGCCCAAAAATGACATTAGTGGCAGCTCCAGTTCTGCAGGAATCAGCAACATCCTTGTACAGGACTGGAACACAAAACAACAAATATGTCATACATTGGAAGCAAACAAGAAATGCTACCATCATAATCACTGGCAAGAAAAGATTCTAGATACCTGTAGGCATTGCTTGTGTAGTACTCAGTAACAAAACCAATGACTAGGCCAGCCCAGAGACCAACAGGCCACACACAAGAACAATTGCCTGATTAATTTAAATTAGAATGAGATTAAAATATAAATTACTTAGTAACAAAACCAACAATTAGCCAGCACAAAGACCAACTGCAACACATAAGAACAGTTGCCTGATAAATTTAACGCAAAGAAAGATTGTAATATGAACTTTATACTAAAAACTTCAATGGCCAATCAAAAATTTTTCATACCAGCTTTGCACTGTCTTCTGGGCTCCAAAGTTATAAATGGTGAATGTGTATGGAAGACCAAGCCAACTGATGAGCGCAATGCCAATAGTCATCACAACAGTGGATATTATAAGTTGTTTCTTGAGAGCAGGCTCTATTTCATTCACAACCTTTATCTCGAAGAAATCAGTTGCAAACAGCGTTGTTATGAGACATGCTATAATACCAACAGAGCTGACAAGAAGGGGGTACACCATCGGAGTAAATTCATGGTTGATTCCAAAAGACGAGATCGAGGCCACAACAAGAGCAGCACATGACGATTCAGCATATGAGCCAAAGAGATCTGATCCCATTCCAGCAATATCTCCAACATTATCACCAACATTGTCAGCAATGACCTGCAAGTACATCAAGAGATCATTCTTACACCACGGTGCAGACACCAGTCCAAGCAGAATGCTAGCTATAAGCTATGAACGAAAGCAAGTATGAACACTATGCAATTGCAGTGTAGCAAGATAGCACTTAAGAACTGGAAGTTTTCACAATTCAAGTGAATGAATTCTTACAGCTGGGTTTCTTGGATCGTCCTCAGGAATGTTTCTTTCTACCTTCCCCACAAGGTCAGCACCAACATCAGCAGCCTTGGTATAAATACCACCACCAACGCGGCCGAAAAGAGCCATAGAAGAACCACCAAGGCCATAACCAGTAATAGCCTCAAAAAGACCTTCCCAGTCATCACCGTAATAAATTCCAAACAAATTGATAGCAATGTAAAGAACCAAAAGACCGCTGGCAGCAAGCAGGAAGCCCATAACTGCACCAGATCGGAAGGCAGTAATAAATGCCTTCCCGACACCCTTTCTGGCCTCTAAAGTTGTCCGGGCATTCGCATAAGTTGCGATCTTCATTCCAAGAAAGCCAGAAACCAGTGAGGTGACTGCACCAAGCACAAAAGCTATAGTACTGAAGATGGCATTAGCAAGTGCAGGCTTGCAAGTCTTGCCCTTGCTATAGTGGCAAGGTTGACTCTTCGTGCTGAATCCCTCGACAGACCCAAGGAAGAGGAATATAAGGATTGCAAAGATGCCCATGAATAATCCAACATACTTGTACTCAGTTAAAAGGAAAGATGTAGCTCCTGTTCACAACAAAGTAAGGAAAAGGATGGCAAAGTGAGTTCAGTAGTTACAGACAGTGTATTAAGGCTTGCTAAATAAAAAATTGAAATGAGCAAAGCATGCCACAGAACAACATCAACTCTGAAGTAACAGAAAAAATCGAGGCTGATGATATTGAATCCCAAACAACTCTAAAATATGGCAAGTTTGAGGATTTGCCACCCCATTCTGGCGCTTGAGGATTGCCACTCATTCACCACGTCAGTGATACAATGGAGCGAAAAATCATGGAATGGCAAACCCTCTACTTCTATGTGCATGACTATATTCACTCATGAAAGAATTGCTACGCCAACTATAAAATAGACCCAAATAGGAACAACTCTTTGATCCTATATGAGGAAGATAAATTTTATACAATAAAGTTCTGTCATAAAGACACGGTTATCATTTATCAAGATACAACAAATTTTTCCCTATTTTTAACACACAGAAATTTCATCACAGTCCCTTCACTTGCATGCATGGCTTTGATCAATCAAACCCATCTTAGGTAGACTTTAGGCTGCGTGTAAGTTGCTCAATTTATGTACCTTTGTTAGGCATCCTGAAAAAACAAGCCAAAATAAGATTCTAGTGATACCTACTACCAGTTTTCCGCTTTTAATGTTGTCACAGTCAGAGACAGCACAGGGACATGAGTCAACATCAAACCAACTGGAACAGAGAACTACAGACAAAGGGTAAATAGCGACAGACTGATGGCTGCCTTAAGAGCAAATTAGTTCAGTGCTAATTTAAATGAAAACCACGAGGTCCAATGAAAACTTATCCATCAAGACTAATCCAGCAACTACAACATGACGTAGGCAACTGGTGCTGCAATGGGAAATTGGGAACCAACCAAATCTAATCCACCAAGCTTTAAAAATGCCCATATTAAGTCAGCTTACTTTAAAGGAACTCTTAGCAAATTAGGCAGCAAGTAGTGAATGTCAAAATAGTTCAGTAATTAGAGAAACAATCTCTCAGCAAGTTTCATTGCAATAGCTACAGAAACTACATGACCTGTCTCTGGTCCGTTGTGTAAACAGTAAAACCAAACACACAGTCATTCACAGAAAAGGTCACATTTGACTGACCTATAGGATTATTACTCCCAGATATCATCAGCAATAAATATGGAATATCATCCTATTCTCAATTCAGAAAGATAGCTACCACATATTTATTGTTATCTTCGTATTATTAGATAAGCACTACCACGACTACATCAACAAATAGCTCTGAAATGTTACTGGAACACAATACAAAAATGCAACGGTTCTTTCCACGGATGCCTTAAGAGTGACATGCCGAGCCAATGTGCAATTGTTCATCTGCATCAGTACTTCCCCGCACATGTGCACATGCAAGGATTTCAATGAATTATGAAATTACCAAAGCAGCAGGATGTGGACCATGTGGTTCCCACAAGATGAAGTCTGGACCGACTACAGTTAATATCAGCTGCACTGAAGAATGAGTAGCGAGGACCACGTGCTGCGAGAACTTTATCTACTATCTGCAACCCCACTCCTGGACTTCTCAGACTGCTAGAACTTATCCCTTCATCTGTTACCCCACAGGCAGCTTCTGACCAATTCGACTAAATTATTACGACCAATTTTGACCACGCCCACACATTCCCAAAAGATACCTCCAAAAGGATATCTAGGTGGACTAGAATTAGCTGTGCCTCCAAGGATTAGGGCTTAATTAACTAAAGCTTACTGTAATCTCTGCTGCGTAAAGTAGCAACAACAGATAGTTTAATGCCTTGTCTGCATCCAACTAGCATGGAACATTAATGCAATATTACAACCATCCATACATGACCCCCCCCCCCCCACCCCCCACCCCCCACCACCCCCACACCAACCCCACACACACACCACCCCCAAAAAAATTTACAATTAACTTCAACAAAAAAATGGACCGTGAAAAGAGTAACGCCTTTACTTGTCTGCAAAACAAGCAGTCTCCTTCTCTATTAAAGCTAGCAATTGATTAAAAGTCTCCTGTCTAACTCTAAGCAACTTGCGTACGCACGACGCTCTCACATTACCGAGCAAGACAACACATAAGCCGCACTAAATGATTGTTTCCTCCAACCGTCTCGTCACATAGCAGCAAACTAAGGGTGCGTTTAGATCCAAAAATTTTTGGATTTTGGCTCACTGTAACATTTCGTTTGTATTTGGTAATTAGTGTCTAATTATGAACTAATTAGGTTCAAAAGTTTCATCTCGCGATTTATTGACCAACTGTGTAATTAGTTTTTTTTTTCGTCAAGATTTGACGTGATGGTTACTATGCAAAAATTTTTGGGAACTAAACGGGGCCTAAAATCAAAGTTCGTTCCATAACAGAGGTGATTGGGAGATATCGTTAAATAGAATCATCTATTTTAAAAAATATAAATACATATATATGTTATATATAAGAACAGAAAGGATTTTCCCACGATCCTTTTGCTCGAAAATCAAATCCAGAGCATCAACTCGTGCGGTCGTGCGCCTAAGCCAAAAAGCAAAGCACCTAAGGTTTCGATCATTTCCAACAGCATCCAACTCAAACAAACAAGGCTAAGATCTTAACCGAAGCATCCAGCAAACCCCCTGCGTATCAACTTCAACCGAAGAGTAAAGGGAAAACGCGCGCGAGAGTATATGCAATCAGCCAAACACAGAGCCAGAGCGCACGGCTTCTCACCTTCGGAGATGGCGTTCTGGATCTCGGCGCACTTGACGACGACGTTGTGGTCGTTGAGCCCCTCCTCCTCCTCGATGAGGTAGCCGCTGGGCCCGCTCTTCGCGGCTCCGCCGTCCGTGCGGAGCTCGGGGGTGAGCCGCACCTTGGACACCAGCACCCACTGCACCACCGCGAACGCGATGCCCACGGCCGCCGCGACCGGGATGAGCACCTGCGTCGCCAGCTCCGGCAGGATCGCCGCCGCAGCCATCGCCGGAGGCTGCTCCCCACAGCGTTAGGGTTTCCTTTCTCGAAGCTTCGGCCCTCCCACGAACGGACGAACCGGAGAGAAACGGGGAGAGTGGTACGGTACGGGAAGGGAGGAGAGGCGAGCGGAGCCGCGGCCGGGCCTTATAAAGGATGGGAAGGAGTGCAGAGATGGGTGAGTGACTGCGTTGGTTGTTGGTAGGGGAGAAGGGTATTATCGGGCTTTCAGTTTCTCAAATATTTTTTCACAGCTTTTCAAAACTTTCTTTGTTTTTTAAGGAAAAGTTTCTCAGATTCTCATTATTACTCTACGCAAAAACACCCATGGTCTTTTTCCGTATTTCTCGACTATAATACGGCGTGACAAGACATTGTAACTTTTGATATATATTTTTTCTTAATTAAAAGGTAGAGCTCTTACCGTTGATAACATAAATTTCACTTTTATGAGTGGTGGGTGGATCGATAAATATAGGATATGATACCGAGATAGGATAAGGATGACACGGTCATAGTAAAGCCGCGACAAGACAACATAAATATTTCACTTTCGTGCGGGTGGTGACGAACCGACAAATAAACGACATGATAGAGCGAGTGAGAGGACATGATCATGGTGAAGCCGGGCCAGTACAATGGCAATATGTTGCGGGTGGTGGTGAACCGACAAATAAACGACACTAAACACGATAGAGCGAGTGAGAGGACAGGATCATGGTGAAGCCGGGCCAGTACAATGGCAATAGGTGTCGGCAAATTCGGTAGCACAGAGATTTACATATATGGTGAAGTTGGCTAGGACAAGAGGCAAAGATGTGGTAAAAAACACACACAAAAAAAACGGTATGTTAAATCACGGAAGAATATATGGCACGTACTCGTCGATGTTAGAGAAGGTCGTCTGCCAAGATACTCCGTATATACCTTTGCTAAAAACCCTACAACCGGCCGTTCATTGAAATGCAATTGTGGCATGCGGAGGGATATCAAAATAGTCACAACGGCAGAAACGCCAGATCTATTTTCCTTAATTTCTTCTTTCATGTGAACAAGGAAGTAGAACTTTGCTATCTACCATTTTCACTAGGAAACAAGAGGCTCAATGACATCCTCAGCCTTAAACAGTTTCAGCCCGGCCGTCGCAAACAAAATGACAGCACAAGCTCAGCAGTCGGCACCGTCATTTTGTTTCGTTTCGGCGCGAATTGATCTTGCTTGTCAAAAACAGACTTCCTGCGGTTGTTGGCAGCTCGTGACCTACCTGCTCGACAGTTGTGTTACACGACACACGACAGCGTGGTCATTAAAATGGCATTAAAGAAAGCAAGACGCTGACGTGCGAAAAGAGCGAGGCCGTTGGTTGGGGTTTGGGGTGGCGTGCGGGCGTGCGGGTGCGGGTGCGGGTGCAGCCATGGCCGTCTTGTCTGGCTCCAGCCTCCTCACAGAGAAGAAGAGGCGCCGCCGTTGAGCTGGGCCGTCGCTCGTCGGACTACTCACCCACCGGCTGGGTCGCCGCCGTCCACGTCACGCCTGACGACGACCATGGGTCCATCCATGGCCATGCGCTGCACCGTATCCCTTTCGATCGCCTCCTGCCTGCCACGCCGAAGCAACATCGGGCTGCCGCCTGATTGAAATCATGCATGATCAAGCACTGAGATGAAGCATGGATTTGCAAGGAATTGGAAAGGTTATTGCAGCAGCGAGGCACGTGCGATGGTACTTGGGATCAAATGGAGTCAGATCTCGCAATGATCACCCAAGCCAAGCGTCAATTCGTGATGTAACCTTGAAATTATTTTAAGGAGACGGAACCCTCGGTTCCATTTCAGCGTCAATTTGTGGTATCATGACCTAGATGCACGGCGCCCTGAACCACCGAGAAAGAGTGGAGGGAGGGCCGGAGAGAGAGAGAGAGGGAAAGTGGAGGGAGGGAGAGAGTGGAGGGAGGGCCGGAGAGAGAGAGGGAGAGAGAGAGCCGGCGCATGAGTGAGAGCGAGGGAGAGCCGCCGCATCTGAGAGGGAGGGAGAGTGAGGAGCTGAGATGAGTAAAAGTGAAACCCTAACTATCGGTATATATAGAATGAGCAGATATCAAGCCCAGATGGGCTGCCTGTTGGGCCACTATTTATCGAGGCGGGCCTTATAAGGTGACCGCCTACGAAAATGGATTAACCGATGCGGTTGCGTTATAATGCCTGCCTCGATGCGGTTGCGTTATAATGCCTGCCTCAGTTAATAGGCATTAACCGAGACGGTTATACTACATTGCCCGCCTCAGTAAAACATTAACCGAGGCGGTTGCGTTATAATGCCTGCCTCGGTTAATAGGCATTAACCAAGGCGGTTATATTACATTACCCGCCTCGGTAAAACATTAACCGAGGCGTTTGCTGGGCCGGCTGCCTTGCCACGAATAACCGAGGCGGACAGCCAGCCCGCCCGCCTTCGAGGCCATTTTGAAAACGCCTCGCAGAAGATTTTGTGTAGTAGTGTGGTTTGCAAAAAAATAAGCCAGTCTCTAAAACTCTAATTAAGAAGACAACAACTTTGACAAACACAATGATCGTAGAAACTGTAATGTTTGTTGTATCCAAATACCCAATAGCTCTTGAAAAACAAAGTTTTCATTAACCATCGAAACCACTTGAGGGGTCTAGAAGCTCATAGTGTCTCGTGGAGAGCTCACGTGGAGATCAAAGCATCACTATGAAAGGGATCCCTGCCTTGCTCAGAGGGGTTACAAAAGTCGTCGGGTCCTACAGGTCGGTCGGAGGTGATGGGACTGTGCTCCCTTCCACTGTAGTCACACTGTGCAGGGAGAGTACAAGAAGAGACGGGTCCATCTCTGTTACATCCGTTGACACGAGGAGAGGCTTGTCATAGTGTTCCGCCCATGTTGTGCTTGGTGGAGTAGTGTAGCTACAGTCATCCACTGGAGCTCTTAACCATAGCACCTGCTCAACGTAGGGCAACCATAGCACGAGGCGTGTACGTGCTTGTCCTTGTTTCATAAGGCTTTGATTAGCGCACCTCCAGCCCTAGGATGCAGTGATTATGCTTGACCATTCGGTTTGACCCCTCCACGAGGTTCTAAGTGGCCGAGCTGAGGTGCCGGGGGTTGGCCCTTCCAATCGGGCGCCACTTTACTAGTCGCCTTCTAACCAGTTGGACGGGATGGTAGACGGGGTCGGTCTGCAGAAGACTCTCTTACGGGGGCGTATGAACGCACTTGATAGGTGTAGCCCCAAGACCTTGTCCGACTAGCTAGACTGATGAGGGTACTTGTGGTACGGGTATTCGTCACAAACCACACATGGAACACATAACACTCTTTCGGAGTTTCTATAATCTATAAAGAGCACCCCGTAAGCAACAACATGCATATCCTAGAGTGAACAAAGTCCCAATAAAAAACAACTTAAGGCCTAGGAGAGAGTCGAGGTTCCATTGTGAGTATTGCCTTCATAGATTATTGTCATGAATATAAATATAATAGTATATGAATTGTTAATGTCATTGGTATATGATTTGTAGAGGCAACATTTTGTATAATTGTTAGAGTACATAAAGCTATATATTTATTGCACTTGCATGCATGTATACTTTTGATTTGCATGATGAAATTATATATATATACATACATTAAGTTAGTTTTTTTTGTGTTAGTGGTGATAGAAGTGGGTAATCTAATAAATAAATAAATAAATGTATACATATAGGTGTAATTTAGGGTTGTTTTTCATAAGAGAATATATTTGTAGATTAGATATGATATTTTAATTATTTTTTTTAAAAAGATGCAAGTGCATTTTACGGATGATATTAGGGAAATCTACAACAAGTACGATGAAGACTATGCAAATAAAAATCAAATTTCAAGAAGTCTTCTTTGATTTCTTTCGCCGTGTCCATCGCAACGAGAGGAACGATGTGTTTTCTCCCATTGTCGTTGATCATGTCATGATACAAACGAGGACAAATAGATATCCAAACAAGATATGGATGAACCCCAATCACAAAGAGGCTTTGGAAGACCACAATAACCATCCACCATGAAGACCTGGAGAATGCATGCATTGAATCGTTGAAAGAATATTGACTCCCTGAACATAATCCAAATCTACTCCTATGCCACCATTCGTTAATACAACCATAAAGCTCACAAGCCCAATACAGATCTACTCCTATGCCACTATTCGTTGATACAACCACAAACCTCACAATCCTTTCTCACTAGTGTCGAATGGACCATCCGTGAGGCAGAGAGAGAAAGAGGACGATGATGACCATTATTCCAAAGAGCACATCCATTAGCTCTTGCACTTAGACAACAATGCTATGGACACAAAACACAATAGCCAATCGCCCCCATGAAAGAAACCATCTGAAAGCTCTAGTTTGGTTTTGGTGGATTGATGAAACCCTAAGTGCTAACCTAGTTTATCTAAGTGATCAATGAGATAGGTAGCATATTCCAAGTGATGGAGCATATGAGGATCATGATGATGGTGTGACCATGGTGATGATCAAGTGCTTGGACTTGGAAAAGAAGAAAGAGAAAAACAAAAAGCTCAAGGCAAATGTGATATCCATAAGAGCTTTTTGGTTTGGTGATTGAGACACTTAGTGAGTGTGATCACATTTAGGATTAATAGCCATACTATTAAGATGGGTGAAACTCGTATCGAAATGCGGTTATCAAAGTGCCACTAGATGCTCTAACTCATTGCATATGCATTTAGGATCTAGTGGAGTGCTAACACCCTTAAAAATGTTTTGTAAAAATATGCTAACACACGTGCACAAGGTGATACACTTGGTGGTTGGCACATTTGAGCAAGGGTGAAGGAGTTGGAGTTGAAAAGGAGTTAGTCGCGCTAGTCACAGGGTAACCGGACACGTCCGAAATTGGGACCGAACGCGTCCGGTATGTTACCCTAGCTCAGGCAAGTGCTGAAGAGGTGACCGGACACGTCCAGTATTGGAACCAAACGCGCTCGGTATTCTGGCTAGGCGCGGACAGAGTGGCCGGGTTGATCAGACGTTGGCTCGGTTGTGACCAGTGCGTCCGATCATCTTTTGCTACAGTGGAGCGACGACGCAACCGGAACACGTAGGGGCTACATCAGGTCGTGGTGACGTGGCGCGTGGGAGTTGAGCTAGCAAGGAGCGGACATAGGGGCACATTCGGTTAGGCATACTAGACGCGTCCGGTCACGGTTCAGAGGCTCTGGGAGCTCTCTAGACTCGACCTAATGCTACTTCGCCTGCGTCCGTTCGGTCTCTAGAGTCGTGTTCGATCGGTTGTGTCAGAGTGTGATAGAGAGAGCCGTTGGGGCACCAACGACTAACTCATTTGAAGGGATACGTGGCTCTCGTGAAGCGACCGGACGCGTCCGGTCGCCACGCAGACAGCCCAATAATAGATATAACGGCTCTATTG
Organism: Miscanthus floridulus; assembly: GCF_019320115.1. Taxonomy (NCBI): domain Eukaryota; kingdom Viridiplantae; phylum Streptophyta; class Magnoliopsida; order Poales; family Poaceae; genus Miscanthus; species Miscanthus floridulus. The sequence goes on from NC_089587.1 coordinate 20,341,313, forward strand.
TTTGGGGGTGTCTATAAATAACGTTTGGCCGGCTCTAGCTCACTCTTTTGACCATTTGCATTGACATAGCAACCTTGTCAGCTTAGCCAAAGCCCTCCCACTCATCTCCATCATTGATTCATCATCTTTGTAAGATTGAGAGTGAATCCAAGTGCATTGCTTGAGTGATTGCATCTAGAGGCACTTGGTGATTGTGTTTCGCTGCGGGTTTGGCTTTGTTGCTCTTGGTGGTTGTCGCCACCTAGACGGTTTGGAGAAGCGAGGATCATTGAGCGGAGGAAGGTGCTTGTCTCTGGCTCTGATCGTGGTGATTGTGAGGGGTTCTTGACCTTTCCTCGGCGGAGAGCCAAAAGGTACTCTAGTGGATTGTTCATGGCTTGTGTGATCCTCATCTTGTGTTGGTTGTGTGGCACCCTATTGAGGGTTTGGCGTGTGATGCCAATTAGCGTGTGAACCTCCAAGTGAGTGAATCACCACAACGAGGACTAGCTTATCGGCAAGCAAGTGAACCTCGGTAAAAAATCTTTTGTCATCATTGTCCAATGATTTCTTGATTGATTGTGATTGATTGGATTCATCGTCTTGTGATTGGCTCAATTCCTTGACACGGCGGTATAATCATCACATCACCTCTCTTGTACTTATATTTCTAGTGTTGCTTCGCTCTTTAGTATAATTAGTTTTGAGAGCAAGCTTGTGTCGGGTCTAGTGGTTAGTGAGGCTCTTTAGTTAGTCTTTGAGAGCTCACTAACTTAGTGTAGTGACATAGCCTTTGTGTGGACAGAGACTATAGCAACTAGAATTGTGGTAGGTGGCTTGTATTTTTAGTAGGCTAGCGCAACATTCGCTTCACCTCATATTTGTCTAATCTCTTTGTTAAGTGGGTTGTAGAAATTTTTAGAGGCTATTCACCCCCTCTAACCATTAGGACCTTGCACCATCGAAGCAAGGTGTTTAATGGACCAATACGAGAAAATACGCTGCCAGCACCTCCGTTGATGAAGGTGAGGAGCGACGACACTTTATTTGGATTACACTCTAAATAACTACTAGATCTACTAGTGGGATGGATCCCCACTTCCCCTTACTACCGCCAACTTGCCGAAGAGGAGAGAGGGACCATAGGGGGTAGTGCGCGGTGGTGCTAGGTTTTTCTTTGGTTGCTCCTGATTAAATAAGGTTTGGGGTTACTTAGATCATCTATAATAGTGGCAAAATAGGCATTTGTCGATACGGGACCCATGGGGTTTCCCACGGAGAAGAGAGAAGAAGACCTAGTCCAACTAGGATTCCCTACATGTAATCCTACTAGAACTAGTTACATATAATCCTACTAGGATCTCTACTTTGTAACCGACTAGGACTCCCGCCTCTCCTAGACTATATAAAGGAGGGCAGGGGTCCCTGGATCGGTAGCTACACACATAAGCGACAGACACAACCACAACAAATAGCGCAGGGCGCAATATACTATCCACCCCACACTGGACGTAGGGCGCCGTGATTTTCCGGCGTACCGAACTAGTATAAATCGTTGTCTCCCTACGTTTACTACCGAGTTCCTGCATACGCCGATACCCCTCCGAACAAATCACCGCCCCGGGTACTCCCGTGGTGGGTTGCCGGTGGTAAAACATCGACAGCTGGCGCGCCAGGTAGGGGTTCTCGGCGCTTTGTGTTCGAGAGCTCGGTGGACCTCAAAATCAAGATTCGTTGCAGCACTCGTCGGCCCTGGTCGACAACTCGCCGTTCTCACGGTCATCATCAGCGTTGTTCGTGGTAATTCAGATTATCACAACAACGATAATCTCCTAGGGAACGTGATGTCTCGTCACGTCTCTCGACTAGCAACAGGACGCCAGAAGTCATGCGGGATGACGACGACCCTATCCTGCTCGAGTTCCAGGCCTCAGCGGCAGTACCGAACAGTATCTGTGCAACCGTCGCCTCCGCGGGTCCAGAGTCTCTGCACAGCACGCCGCAGTCCATCCGAGTCCAATGCATCTCTTAGAAAGCCAGATTTGGATCGGCCAGCATCAACTACGGCAAGAAGTCCTGGCGCTATCCACTTGGATACGAACTCTACTCGGATACGACATGTAAGATAATTCCAAAAATCAACGTATTCATGAAGCTCGAGTGCATGCATATGGGCATCAGGCATACACGTACCATTAAGGCATGTCAGATGACGCAAACAAGCTAGCAATCGAAGCTATTTGCATGCACATATGCACCGGATCGTACAAGCAACTGTCTCACACCGCCGAGTTCAACTATTGGATGGTGCCTGACTCTAATAACCGACTAGTTGGCTGCGATGACCGACTACTCTGCTACGCCGACTACCCCTGTTCCACTATGGCCCCACATACCTGTTCGATTGCATCAAGCCGTCCAAGCTGTCCGTCTGCTGTTCAGGCTGTCCGGCTACTTTAAGATTGTCCGACTACATCGGCGACTACATCAACTCCGTCCGAGTGCACGAGGTTTTGGGTACTCGACGATGGCTTCTGGGTACTTGACGACGGCTTTCCGGGTACTCGGCGATACGTTTCGGATGCTCGACGAGCCAATCAGCTGGCTGATTTATTTCACCAACATCGGCTACTACGACGCGCCGATCACAACACGGCCACGAACCAAGCTAAGTCACGTCTTATTTTTTATATATTCCGGATATTATTCGTATGCCACTATGGCCATATCATCTTCCCTTAACGGCTGTTAATTTTCTTGGATAGTAAGCCTTAATTCGTGAAGCTTGTTTTCTCGAATGGATGGTCACGTCAATGAACCTCTGAACCATACGGATGGTCACGTCAAAGAACCTCTGAACCATACGGGTGGTCACGTCAATGGACCTCTGAACCATACGCGAGATTCAAGTGCTTAAACGTAACAGGCTACTACCCAGAAAATTAACCGACCTAGCAAGGGAAGACACAAAAAATCATCATGCGAGCAAACATAGTGCTCTAGGTCTTCTCTTAACGGTCGCCGAATTCCTCAGGTAGAACACGCCTTAATCCGTGAAGCTTGTCTACTCACATGGACGGTCACGAACCGAGTGCCAGGCTCACATGGTCACGTCATGAACCTCTGAACCATACGCCAGAGATTCAAGTGCTTAAACGTAACAGGACACTACTTGAGGAATTTGCATGGCCTAGCAAGAGCAAGGCGCAAAAAGTTTATATGCATTTCATAATGCAGGGGTCCGCCCCTGATTGATTATTCAAATATGGGACATGCTCCCCACTTCATATCCAGAATGTCATTTACAACATATTTTTATGTTTAACATGCAGGGGAGCTAATCGGTACCATGAGATCAGGAAAACACGCTCCTGAGAGCTAGTCCAGAAACAACCCGGATTGATCAGAAAACAACCCGGATGAGGTACATACAAATTCAGAAAGAACCTGGACGAAGCGCAAACAACCCCGAAGAGGTGCTGCAAGTACCAAGACAAATTCAGAAAGAACCCGGATTGATCAGAAAACAACCCGGATGAGGTACATACAAATTCAGAAAGAACCTGGACGAAGCGCAAACAACCCCGAAGAGGTGCTGGAAGTACCAAGACAAATTCAGAAAGAACCCGGATTGATCAGAAAACAACCCGGATGAGGTACATACAAGTTCAGAAAGAACCTGGACGAAGCGCAAACAACCCCGAAGAGGTGCTGCAAGTACCAAGACAAATTCAGAAAGAACCCAGATTGATCATAAAACAACCCGGATGAGGTACATACAAGTTTGGAAAGGACCTGGACGAAGTGCAAACAACCTGGAAGAGGTGCGGCAAGAACCAAGACAAGATCAGAAAGAACCCGAATGAATCAAAAACAACCTGGAAGAACATTTCAGAAAGAACCCGGATTGATAAAAAAACAACCCGGATGAAGTACATACAAATTTAGAAAGAACCTGGACGAAGTGCAAACAACCTAGAAGAGGGACATCAAGAACTAGAGAAGTCTAGAAATGACCTCGTTGAATAAAAAACAACTCGGAAGAGCATCACGGCTTAGTAAAAAAACTAAGCTCGGGGGCTCGGCATTCGCTTCAACTACGCTCGGGGGCTCGAATTCAAGGATGAAAGACCAAGAATACAAGTACTCAAGACTACAACAAAGACAACACATCAAGACCCTTCATCCGATTTCTATTCTAAAGAAAAGTACTCGGAGAAGGCTCGGGGGCTGCGGGATATATAACCCCAAAAATTTTTTGAAGACAAGAATCTGGACCCTCCAACTTTTGCAAGCAAAAGCAAGAGGCTCGGGGGCTACACTCAGTGAGTGCAATTTTTACGAAAAATTGCACCCACCGAAAAAGAACTCGGAGCAACCAAGAAGACTAAAGGGACCCTCTGGCTTCTTGTCCCAACAAGCAAGAGGCTCGGGGGCTACACTCACTGAGTGCACTTTTATCCAAAAGTGCACATCAGCCGAAGAAAAGACAAAGAAGACCATCTCAAGGTTTCACTTCAAGAAGAACCTCGAACGGATTTACAACAACTCAACGAAGACCAAGAAGAACAAGAAGGCTTCCGAAGCTCATCCATGAGATGCTCGGGGGCTTGTCGATACGGGACCCATGGGGTTTCCCACGGAGAAGAGAGAAGAAGACCTAGTCCAACTAGGATTCCCTACATGTAATCCTACTAGAACTAGTTACACATAATCCTACTAGGATCTCTACTTTGTAACCGACTAGGACTCCCGCCTCTCCTAGACTATATAAAGGAGGGCAGGGGTCCCTGGATCGGTAGCTACACACATAAGCGACAGACACAACCACAACAAATAGCGCAGGGCGCAATATACTATCCACCCCACACTGGACGTAGGGCGCCGTGATTTTCCAGCGTACCGAACCAGTATAAATCGTTGTCTCCCTGCGTTTACTACCGAGTTCCTGCATACGCCGATACCCCTCCGAACAAATCACCGCCCCGGGTACTCCCGTGGCGGGTTGCCGGTGGTAAAACATCGACAGCATTTTAGATGCACATCAAGGGCTTACATAGATTACCTAACAATGGTGGGTTTTACTTTATGTTGTTTTTCAAACCGACAAATGTGGGTAAATTTAAGAAAAAATAATAGATATAATGTCTGTTATTATTAACAGTGATTAGCATATACCGAATTGATAGGCAGATTCCTCCGATTTTTGTGAGAATTCTTGTTTCATTTTTTTTCTAGCACGTTTTGTGAGGATTAACACCAAATACTACGTACAAATGTAGGGGGGGGGGCGGCGAGGGTTTACTTTAGCTTATATTTCATGATGGGAGAGATGGGTAGTTTAGACGCTATTTTGGTGGGGAGCTAATTTCAGTTGTTTCTATAATGAGAAATGGGTTATTTTTAAGAAAACAAAATAGATGTAATGGCTATTATTTTGAATTGAAGAGCAGATTTCCTTTTTTTAGTTTTATCCTTTTTATGTTGATTGTCATGGATGCCCCTTTAATTAATAATAGTAAAATTATCTGTATACTAATGCGTACGGCCTGCTTGTCCGACAACCAGAATAACACAAAGCTAGTGGGTCCCACGAGCACAATGTGGGCTTGTTCGTTTGGAGGAATTGTAGAGGAATTTGGATGGTTTGGAGGAATGTTGGAGGAATTTGTGAGAGAAAAATACTGTTTTAGATGAAAAAAGAAGCGGATCAAGCCGGCTTTAAGGGCACGCGAACGAGGGAGTAAGGACTAAGAACACCTACCTAGTAGTACTCAGTGCTCCAACGCGAACCAATTTCCTTAATTCAAATGGTTTAATGCCTTTTTTCTTTGAAAAGTTGACATAGCCCCTTGTCGTCGTGTTTACAAGCTGGATTAGACACTAGGGCACACCAAACCGTACACGTGTAAAAATGGCTGTCAACACGAGAGGAGAAAACGTACGCGACATTGACAGTTTGTGGTTCATTAGGCTGTGATCGGAACAAATGGCTGCGGTTACCACTGTGTGTGTGCTGTAGCAACTGTTGTGGAATCGCAGCTGCAGCAATCTGAACTAAGCAGTGTGTCAAGAATTCCGATCGTCGTTCATCCCTAGCTGCTACTGTTAGCTCTACTATGCTCATCATGATACGCAATGGAGAATATGACAAAGAGATAAATTTCTCACTGGCTCAGATAAAAGAAAAACAAATCACGTATGCCAAATATGCCCTTGATATTTATTTCCAATCAAAATCAGTAGGACATTTTAGTTTTATCCTAAATTAAATCTTTAAACTTTGACTACGTTTATACAAAAATATTTTAACATCTATAATACAAAATAAATATATTACCTAGTGATTTGGAAAAAATAGTGGATTTAATAAAACTAACTGATGTTTGTGGATTCCTATATTAGCTAAAATTAAAGAAGATATTTTTTTTTCAAATCGACATGTTTGCATACATGCTAGAGATGAGTGTTAGTCAAATTAATGAGATATTCTTTCATATCTTGTTAAGAGCCTCTCTTTTATCCTTCCTAATTGATAAGAATTAAGATTTTAGTAAAAAAAAACTCCCCAGCAACTTCTTTAAACAACTTTCTAAATATAATTATTCTTTGTTATGAATTTCTCGCGCTATAGATAGAGAGCGATGATAGCTCTCTAGAGTGTACAAAAGATATAGAAAAATTGTTAGGGGTGGAAAGATATAGAAAACGATTTTTTTATGCAAATGACTCTCCAAATGATAGTTTAAAAAAAACTCGACCTGCGGGGGTTATGACAGCCCCCGAGTTTTGCCTTTTAAGAAGAAGATCTTCTCACATAGATCGAGAAAACCACCGAACCCCCGCCCCCATCCTGACGCAGTGGTGCCGTAACCCTGTGAGAACCGGGCCAGGGCCAAACTGCGCTTTGGCACCTGGGGGCGGGCGAGGGGATTTTTTAACCTCAGCCTGAAATTCGCTCCTACGGGGTGTCGATGAAATATGGTTGGCAGTCTACCTAGGGGTATGCCCAAGGTAGTAGATTATCGGCAGACAGATGCGCAAGCAACAAACAAGATGGTTACGCAAGACAGACACAAGGTTTTATCTAGGTTCGGCCGCTGTAAAGGCGTAATACCTACGTCATGCGTCTAATTGTATTGCTGTATGTCAATAAGAGATGTTTTTTAGAGGGGTCCTCTGCCCGCCTTATATAGTCCGGGGGCAGGGTTACAGATCTAGAAACTAATCCTAGTCAGTTACAACTGCCATAGGCGGCCGGATAAGGATTCCTATTCTAACCGATCAGGATCTTGCTTGATCTCCAAATCTGCTTTGATTCCTTGCGCGGGATTCCGAACAGGTTGGCCGGGCCGCGCGTCGTCTTCCAGTGGGCCGGACCCCCTGATCCGGGCCGGCCCAAGCCTAGCCGTAAGGGTATAGGGGTTAATACCCCCACAGCTAGTCCCCGAGCACCATGTATTATGCTGCGACACGCCGTTCAATCTCCTTCAACTAATGCGATCCGTCTTCATATCATCTCCAACTGATTGAAACATTAACCAATCGAATGTGCTAGCATTCTGGTTAGAACAGAGAGCAGTAGACCATAATTATAGCCGAAGATTCCGGTTGTCCGAAGAATGCATGGTGCTCTAAAGAAAAAAGAAAAAGATTTCTTTCCTTATCAAGTGTGCCCACTTGTATTTCTGAAAAGAAATATAAGTGACCCTTGGACAATAGTAATCCTGGCAATCAGTCAAAGCATAGGGGTCAAAAAACAAACACATTCACCGCAAGGTGAAGTGTGCCCACTTAGTCCTGAGCCTGGTAGTAGGTGACATAGGCACGTGGTGCCAGGGTCTAAAAAGAATTCCTAGTTAAGTTGAGAATCCAACCGTCATACAGGCAATACGAGATGCACCGGCAGGTGCATCGTACCGATGTAGTCCCCGAGCTTGCTGGAAGGCGAAGTATAAGCCTTGTAGCAAGGTCTAAATAAATGCCTCTCGACTGTATGTGAGTACAAATCACATGTAACCGAGGAGAGCGGTCTCCGAGCAGTGATCGGAACAGTCCTCGAACATGGTAGTGGTCGGAGGAGTCCCCCAGCACGATAGTGGTTTAAAAAGTCCTCTAGCACGGTAGTGGTCTGGACAGTCCCCAAGCACGGTAGTGGTCTGGACAGTCCCCGAGCACGATAGTGGTCTGGGCAGTCCTCTAGCACGAGAGGTGCGGCGAAGAACCAAATGCCACTTGTACTATTACTTGGTGTATTTATTTATCTTCTTACTCTGTCAAGTCTAATCTGACATGTCTGGTCAAAAAAGTAGATGGGTATAGCACGTCATACTGCCCTCTTGTCCTTTCAAGCAAACAGTCACTTGGCACCTGTTAGGAGGTGCGCAGCGTGGGCCCTCTCACACTAGTAATGAAGAAGCGCATACACTGATAACGAAGAGGCGTATATATTGGCATAGATCTCGAGGTTGTGAAAACAACCGTCCGCGGCGCGTGCGCACGCCTCCTAAGAATCTCGGGTAGACGAAACGACGGAAGTCTTGGTTAAATGTAGTATAAAATTGGGGCATTACTTTTTACCGAACCCCATTACCATTCGCCGCCGCAGCCTTCTTCTTCCTCTTGCCAACACTAATACCTCCAAAATCATCACCAACCAATCCTCCACCATATCCTCATTCATCAACAAAGCCGGATTCATGGCGAAAAGTGACACCTAGAAGAAAGCAGGAGTCATGGCGAAGGAGTGGTGGAGGTCGAGAAGCAACGAGCAAACCATCGAAGACCTCGTCCTCATGGGAGTACTCCATAACAAGGAACTCGTAGGATGGCGCGCGCCAGAGGGCAAGGGGTACCCCGATCCACAACCAGGTGAGATTGTGGTTTTCAAAGATTTCTTCAAGCGGGGTTTTGGGGTTCCAGTGCACCCTTTCCTTCAGGGGAGATTAGGATTTGCAATCTGCATCCCAACTCGATTCTCCTTGTCTCCACCTTCATCCATCTTTGCGAAGCATATGGTGGCTTCCAGCCCCATTTCGACTTCTTTCGCCATCTTTTCTGTCTGCGGAAGAAAGGAAGCAGCGGCTCGAAGATAGCCGGAGGTGTGTACCTCAACCTCCGTGATGGGATGAAGGCCTAGTACCTACACTGCCCTTGGAACACGTCGCTTGATGACTAGTACAAGAAGTGGTTCTACATCTGCGAAGAGCCGAACACGATCACATTGTGCGACATGGGGTTCATTCCGGAAAAGAGGACCAGCTAGTCGGAGAAGCCTGAGCACCTGGAACAGGTTCCAGAACTAATTGGAATGATCCCATAGAAGAAACTGGATGGTCCTAGCATGGTCGGGAACTTTATCAGCCGAAGGATCTAGCCCTGCCAGAGGAGGGTATATCCCGGCTATGAGTACCAAGGTAGCACAGATCCAACGAGGACGAGGCAAGAGGCACTTGACAAGATCGAAGTCAGAGCCAGAATTGGAGAGCTATTCAACTTAGCTGATCCAAATTATGTTAGATTGAGTGCCATCGAGCACACTTTCAAGCTCGCCCGACCTCCCCCAAAGGTAACTCATCTTGCCTTGTACCCGTAGTCTCATATTGTAGTAGAAACTTACTGTGTGAACGCCTATTTGTTTCCCAAGTTAACGGTCGGGATAGAGAGACAGTGTTTGTGTCACCACCCCATGGTGTAGATTGGCTACAAGTTGCTGACCCGACTACCCAGACCAGCATCGGGGGTGAGGACGTGGACTGGGCCATGCTCGGAGTTGGAGAGGAGGCAACGGCCAGAGCTGCTAGTAAGCAGACGATGACCAGCAAGCGTCGTCGGGCGATCTTGACTTTGTTGGACGACGACACAGAGGATGCAGACATATTTCAACTCGTCCCTCGAAAGAGGAGGAGGCAACTGGAGTCGACGGAGCAAGGTGGCTCCTCCGTGCCGGTGGGACTCACATCGCATACCACTGCAACGCCAAGGACAAGCGGTGGAGGGGTCGAGCACCAAGCCCCAGCGTCGGCGCTGGTCTTAGAGGGAGACCAGGTGTCACCCGCAGAGCACGTGGAGCAAGCACGGGCGAAGAGACATGCCTTCGCCACATCATTTCATGCTTCCAACATGTAAGTATTTGTAACCTTGATGTAAGCTTACAATTTATATTGATTACGGTTGCTTTCTGAACTTATCTCGGATATATTAGGTCAGCATCCACCGAAAATCTGGACCAACTAGCCGGGAGCGGCGTGGCTCTGCCAGCAATGTCAGAGAAGACTGCCCATCAGCTGGCCATGGAGGAACCCATAGCAGAAAGTCCACCAGAGCCTCAGCAGACAAGCGGCCAGACAACAGTCCCCGAGTAGGTGGTCGAGGGGAGAGCCGAGCCAAGCGCAAGTGCTCCGAGCACCAACCCTACAGAGGGCGACACCTCAGCACCAGGGGTAACGGGTTAGACCGAGGAGCGGTGGCCGAAGTTGAGAGCACAGAGCACACTTGTCGATGCTGCAGCCCGTGGGAAGGCCATAGTTATCACAGAAGCTGCCAACTCCGGACCAGCACCGGTACCTGAAGAAGAGGCCAAAGAGAACAAAGTAGAAGAGGTCCTAGGCCATCCACAAGACAGGCGACAACATGTATATGTGTCGCGCTGGCGAAATGACCAATGGGTTGTTCATGAGGAAATCCTAGAGGTCGAAGAGACCAAGAAGGTTGAACGAGTGGCGAAACGACTGGTGACAGAGGTCCAGGTATGTTTTGCTTCATCACCTGATCTTGCTGTGTAGTCAAACTTTCTTACTTAGTTTTTTGCACATAGGACTTAATGAAGACCGCAAGGTACCGTAAGAAATGCTTCGACCAGATCGAGGGGATCACTACAAGCAACAAAGAGCTGACGGCGGAAGTGGAACGTTTGCGTCACCAACTTGAAGCCGCCAACCGTGAGAGGACGGAACAAGAGTCCAAGAACCAGAACCTGGTCATCCTGCTCAGTAATAAAGAGCAGGAAAGAACAAGTAAGTAGTCACTTTATCACATCGAGTGCATGACAAGTGTTGTTGCGTTGTTGGTAGTAACAGCTGCAGTGCGAACTTAGAAGCCGAAGTGGTCCGTCTCCGAGAGGAGAACAATCGTGCGGTCGTGGAGTGTGATCACCTGAAGGAGGACAACAGAAAACTAGCGCATGACCAGTCGTAGCTCTGGGACCACACGACCAAGATGAAAGAGGAACTGAAAAGTAAGGTTTCCAAGCCCCTTTGCTCACTTTTGTTGCCCGCTTTATCTTGTTGTGATATGATGTTTTAATTGCTTGTGCGGTTTGCAGTTTTAAAAGTCAATGCCAAGAAGCATCTGGAAGCCGTGATGAAAGATCATGATGGCTAGAAGGCGCGGTGCCAAGAGATCACCGAGGATCGGAACGCATGGAAAGACCGATGCTAGGAGGTGGCAACGGGCATTTTGCTAGCCCTCAACCTTATTGACCTAGCGCTTACAGAGGAAGTGCCAAGGACATCGCAGCTCAGACTGGTCGATAGGTGCCGAAAGGCATGGGGATGGTTCCAAGAGTTTGTGAAGGAGGCGAGTGAGTACACAGGCGCACATGTGCTAAGCATGGTGCGTGCTCACTACCCCTTGATCGATCTCAAGCGCCTAGAGGCTGGATACCCGAAGGAGGTAGATCCAGACAAGGCTGAGGAGCTTCGGATGACCTAGCTAGATGTGTCTTCAAAGATAATTGGCGACATTAACCTATGTGGAGGCGGGACAACACCTGTACAGGGTACGCCATCAACAAGTCAGCTGGAAACGCCATCAGTTTTGAGCCAACCGGCGAAGCCTGTGGTCTCGACCAGCCAGGCATCGGCGGGGCCATCCTCTTCAGCTCGACCAGTACGAGAGTCCCCGAGACTCGAGCAGGATGTCGGGAGCAGCGAGCAGCAGGTGCCGCATGCCCCGACCAGCCAACAGGATAGGCTAGAGCTGTAGAAGAAGATGTAGTTGTGTTATTGTAAACTTGTACCTTTTCAGGCAAGCTTGTAATAACGTAATTGTATATCATCATAAGCTTGTTTATTTTGTATAAAACATATTTAAGCTTAGAACTCGTGTTGGTGTAACTAAGTGAGAACATGTTAGCGTTCTGTTTAGTTGTACCAGTTTAGTCGACACGTCATCCTAAAAGGTTTGTACGGCCCTGGTTTGCCATGTGGTCGGAGTGTGAGGTGCGTAGCCTGTGCACATGTAGACACAGACAAGTCAAACCAGAGGAGACCTGCCGATCACCCGTAGCATAGAGAGCAGATCCCATGCACACGTTGGGAAGAACCAGAGACAAGGCCTACTCCAAAAACCCGGGAAGGAATGGTGGTCGGTTTTGACTGGTTGAGTTAGGATAACAATAGACTTCAAAGTGACACATTAGAGTGGTCGGAGAAATCATAACAGCTTTATTGAATTAAATCGAAAGTACAAGAGGAGTACATATCTTAGTAGTTAAGCATAGAAATACCTAAGCTTGTCGATGTGCCATGAATTGGGTACATCCGTACCGTCCAGGTGAGCTAACCTATAAGACATTGGTCGTGTAACTTCCTTGATCATGAAGGGTCCTTCCCATGGAGTTGCGAGTTTGTGGATACCAGCCTGATTCGTCTTCCACTTTAGGACCAGGTCCCCAACCACAAAGAACTGCTCCTTAACGTTCTTGTTGTAGTACCTGTGCAAAACAGCAAGGTATTTGGCTATACGTACGCAAGAATCTAGCTGCTTCTCTTCTGCACTATTCACTTCTAGCTTCCGCGCTTCATTGGCTTTGTCTTCATCGAAGTTCTCTACCCGTGCTGATCTGAAGGCTATATCTGCTGGGAGCACTGCCTCAGCACCGTAAATCATAAAGTATGGTGATACGCCGGTATTACGACTGGGCTAGGTTCTGAGGCCCCAGACCACGGCTGGTAACTCTTTGAGCCATCTTTCGGGAGCCTTGTCATTTTCTTTGTACATCCTCTTCTTCAGTGCGTCCAAGATCATACCATCTGCCCACTCGACCTGTCCATTAGCTCTGGGGTGCGCCACCAAGACATATTTTACTACTATGCTCCTTTCATCGCAGAAGTCCCAAAAAGCGTTCCTGGTGAACTGAGTACCCAGATCAATGATGATGCTGTTGGGTATGCTGAAGTGGTGGATGACATGGTCGATGAACGTGACAGCCTTTTCCAAAGATGCCTGTACCAGAGGCATGTACTCTATCCACTTAGAAAATTTGTCAATCAGCACAAAGACACATGTGAATTTCCTAGGAGCCGGTTTGAAAGGCCCGATCATATCTAGTCCCCAGCATGTGAAGGGTCAAGAGGCTGGTATTGTCTGGATCTCGTGTGCTGGTACGTGGATTCTCTTGGTGAAGAACTGACAACCCACACAATGGTGGACTAGCTTCTCTACATCGGCTACAGCTGACGACCAATAGAACCCTGCTCGGAAAGCCTTGCCAACCAGCGTTCTCGAGGCTGCGTGGTTGCCGCAGGAGCCAGAGTGGATTTGGTCCAGGAGATGTTTGCCATCCTCCTAGGTTATACACTTCATCAAGATTTCCTCCTTTGCGTTCTTGCGCCATAATTTGCCATCGACGAGTAGGTATTGCTTACTCCGACGCATCAGGCGTTCGTTTTCTATTCGATCAGTGTAACCGCTGCCATCTGTCAGGTACTTGATGAAAGGTACTCTCCAGTCGGGCTCATTAGTGGTCGGAGGTGGCTCGGTGGTGCTTGACGCCAGAATCGTAGCCACCAATAGCTGGTCTGGAAGCTTGTTGACCGTGGGGTCTTCCTCTTCGATGGAAGGCGTGAGCAGGTCTTGAATGAATACACCATGTGGGACTTTGGCTCAGGATGATCCTAACTTTGACAGCGCATCTGTTGCTTGATTTTTGTCTCGGACCACGTGTGCGTACTCGATGCCGTAGAACTTGCCTTCCAGCTTTCTGATCGATTTACAATATGCATCCATCTTTTCGCTGGTCGTGTCCTAGTCCTTGTTGAGTTGGTTGATGACCAGAGCCGAGTCTCCATAAACATAGGGACGTTTGACACCGAGCTCGACCACAATGCACAAACCATGTAGGCATGCTTCGTACTCGGCGGCATTATTAGATGCTGGGAAATAAATCCTGGGGACGTACTGGAGCTGCTCCTTGGATGGTGATACGAAAAGGACTCCTGCTCCTGTGCCATCGATGTTGAGAGAGCCATCGAAGTACATCTTCTAATACTCATCGGGCCCTTGAGAGGCAGGTGTGCTTAAGTCTGTCCACTCGACGATGAAATCGACGAGTGCCTGAGACTTGATTGTAGTATGTCTTGCAAATTCCAAGGAGAAAGGGCATAGCTCCATTGCCCATTTGACGATGCGCCCATTAGCATCCTTGTTGCGAATGATGTCTCTCAGAGGGTACTCAGTCATGACCACCACATGATATCCGTCGAAGTAATGTTTTAACTTTTGGGATGTTATTAGTATGGCGTAGATCAGTTTCTGAATCTGTGGGTACCTGGTCTTGGATTCATTGAGTACCTCACTGATAAAATAGATTGGTCGCTATACCTTGTAGGCGTGGCCAGGCTTATCGCGCTCGACCACCTTGGCAGTGGAGACTAGTCGATTAGTTGCTGCAATGTAAAGTAGGAGAGTTTCATCTTCTCTAGGAGCAGTGAGGACCGGAGGTGATGTAAGGTATTGTTTCAGCTGTGTGAAGGCAACATCTGCTTCCTCTGACCACTCAAACTTCTCGGATGCTTTGAGCAGCTTGAAAAACGGTAGTCCTTTCTCTCCTAATCTTGATATGAAACGACTGAGAGCAGCCATGCATCCGATAAGCTTCTGGACATCCTTCACCTTTTTGGGTGGCTTTATGTCTAAGACAGCTTTGACTTTCTCTGGGTTAGAGTGTTTGCCGTCGTGACTGATGACGTTGCCAAGCAGTATACCAGAAGAAACACCAAAGATGCACTTCTTTGGGTTTAACTTCCATTGGAATGTATTAAGGGCTGCAAAGGTGCGTGCTAGGTCATCAACAAGGGTATGTGCTTCCTTGGTCTTGACAACTACATCATCAACATAAGCCTCGACGTGGTCATCTTTTATCTCGTCTTTGATGCAGGCCTGTATGGCGCATTGATAGGTAGCCCCAGCGTTCTTGAGCCCGAACGACATGGTCGTGTAGCAGTAGGCGCCAAAAGGCGTGATGAAAGATGTCTTGATCTGGTTGTTCTTTTTGAGAGCGATCTGGTGATAACCAGAGTAGCAATCAAGAAAGGAAAGCAGCTCACAACCGGCGGTTGAATCTACGACCTCGTCTATGCGAGGTAAGCCAAAGGGGTCCTTAGGGCAGTGTTTGTTGAGATCAGTGTAATCGACGCACATTCTCCATTCATTATTCTTTTTGTGTACAAGAACTAGGTTGGCTAACCAATCCGGATGATACACTTCTTTGATAAATTCAGCTGCCAAAAGCCGTGTAACTTCTACCCTAATCGCCTCCTTCTTATCGTGAGCGAACCGTCGTAGCTTCTGCTTGATAGGTTTGGCCTTGCCATTAACATTCAAGGAGTGCTCGATCAAATTCCGAGGTACACCGGGCATGTCAGCAGGTTTCCATGTGAACACATCCACGTTGCTCCTCAAGAACCTGACGAGCGCGTCTTCCTATTTGGGATCCAGGTTGGCCCCGATAAGGGCCGTTTTGCTGGGATCACCATCGACCAGTTGGATCACCTTGTGCTCCTTGGACTTGATGTTCTTGCGTGGAGCCTCGAGCTCTGAGATCTCCAAGTGGTCGGCTGAGGTCTTCTTGGCGTCGAGCATGGTTGTAGCCATGCGAATAGAGAGGTCATGAACCTCTGCTATTTTGAAGCTATCGTCCTCGCAGGTATACGCTGCGTATACGTTGCCCCTGAGAGTTAGAACCCCTTTTTCGGTAGGCATCTTGAGCACCAAATACCTATAATGAGGTATGGCTATGAACTTGGTGAGCGACGGTCGACCAAGGATAGCATGGTATGTGCCGTCGAAGTCAGCGACCACAAAGTTGACGTAGTCGGTGCGGAAGTGGTCCAGGGTCCCAAATTGCACGGGTAGCGTGATCTGCCCAAGAGGTGTAGAGCTCTGTCTAGGGAGAGCACCCTAGAACTGTGCCTCGTATGGTTTGAGATC
Organism: Miscanthus floridulus; assembly: GCF_019320115.1. Classification (NCBI taxonomy): domain Eukaryota; kingdom Viridiplantae; phylum Streptophyta; class Magnoliopsida; order Poales; family Poaceae; genus Miscanthus; species Miscanthus floridulus. The sequence continues at coordinate 20,357,504 of NC_089587.1, forward strand.
CGCCTGGGTTATCTTCAGGGCTAGCAGACTGTTCTTGAATAGTATATCGATGGAACTGCCGCCATCAATCAGCACTCTGTCGAACTGAACCTTGTTGATACAAGGGTCGAGGACTAGGGGAAAATGCCCTAGCTCAGGTATTGCCGCCCATTGGTCCTTCCTACTGAAGGAAATCTTGCGGTGAGACCAAGGAGAGAGCCATGGATCGGCGATGAGGTTGTCGGTGTTGGCCACGTTCAAGCAGGCGCGGGCGAGCAGCTTGCGTTCTCATTTGGTCTCGATGGACACTTTGCCTCCAATGATGGTGTGGACACGATCGGTTGGCTTGACGTACTTATGACGGGGATCTACGTCTTCATCATCGTTGTCTTCGTTGCGCTGTTCCCCTACGTCGTTAGGCCGGTCGGACGTATCCGGAGCCTGTTGACGCATGTAGATAGACTTGAGAACGCGGCAATTTTCCATGGTATGGTTTGACTTGGGGTGGAGCTGGCAGGGTCCTTTCAATGCTTTGGCATAGTCTTCTTCGTAGTTGCGACGTCCACCACCTTTCTTAATGGTGTTGACCTCGCCGTCGTCTTCCCAAGCACGCTTGCCCCTGTAATCGTCACGGCGATTACGCCGCTGATTACGCTGGTTGCGGTGGTCGCGGGGGTCGTTGCGCTGGTTGCGGCGATCAAAATTGTCGTTCCGACCACGGTTGCCGCGGTAGTCATCGCGGTGTGAGGGGTGGTCGGAGCGTGGAACCCTTGCTGCTTCCTCGATGATTATCTTTTTAGCATAGTCGGCATCCGCATATTTCTTGGCAGTGGCCAGGAGCGCTGTGACTGATTCAGGTCTCTTGAGAAGGAGCTTGTCCCGTAGGGCATCGTGGAAGCAGAGACCAGTGATGAAAGCCTCGATTGCCTTGTTGTCAGAGATTGACGGGACCTTGATACGCATCTCCAAGAAATGCCGAATGTACTCGCATTGTGGTTCATCTTTCCGGTCTCGAATCCGCTGCAGATCATATTTGTTGTTGGGTTGCTCGCAAGTAGCAATGAAGTTGTCGATGAAAGCTTGCTTGAGCTCTTGCCAAGAATCAAAGTAGTTTGCCGGCAAGTTGACCAGCCATTGGTGACCTGCGTGGCCGACAACGACTGGGAAATAGTTAGACATGGTGTGCTCGTCAGCCATGGCTGATCTACATGTAGTTTCATAGAGCATGACCCATAATTCGGGGTTCTCCTTGCCGTCATACTTCTAAAGTTTTTCGAGCTTGAAGTTCTTGGGCCATATGACTTGGCGTAGGTGTGGAGTAAACTGCTTCAAACCCGAAGGGCCGTGGGCAGTATCATATTCCATATGGCGATAGCTTTCATGGGATGCACGATCGTTAGCTCTTTGGTTGATGCGATTGCGCAGATCGCGTCCTCCGAGGTAATTGGCGGAGATCGTTATTGCCATCATGGTGATCTCGGTTGCCATGCTGATTAACCCTACGACCGTGGTTATCGCGGCGATTATCGCGGTTGTCTCGGCGGTTGTCGTCCCGAACGTCGTGGCGGTTGTCCTCCCAACGGCGGTTGATGTCCCGACCACCATCATGGCCACCGTTTCAACCTTGATGGTTGTCTGATGGGTCGTTGTTGCGCGAGCCACGTTGGTTGGGTGGCTGTGAGCGACTTGAGTACTGGCGGCTATGGCTTGATTCGACTGAGACGGATGGAGCCTGGGCTTGATTTACAATCCCTGCGGTCTGGGCCATAGCAGCCGTCAGGTAAGCTTGTATATCATCACGAACTGCCTATGTTTCTGGGGTATTGGGTAGTCGTTGCATTGTCGCCATAGCAACAACTACGTTGGAGCTTGGAGTCCTGAAGACCTGCTTGTCCTCCACCCTGTCAAAAGCATTGTTAAGGTCGCGTGGCTGGACCCTTATGCGTCGGGCCTCCTCTTCTGCCTCAGCTTCAATTTGTCGGCGATTAAACCAGTCAATATTGCGTGCTTCGCGTGCTAGCCTTTCTTGTTCTATTTCGCCGACCGCCGGCGGTTCATCATTACTGACGACATTGATCAAGTCTCCTTGCCTTGGTGGGAAGGATGAGAATAGTGGAAGACCCGGGGCGTGGTCTAGGATATCCAGATCGTATTCAACGGCTTCATCGTCATGATGCTGGAGCTCGGTGTGGATGGAGGCATTAGATGCGATGCCGGAGGAGGAGCTTGAGCCACCCTCTTGAACTGTGTGGACCGATCCTTCTTGATAATCCTCAATTCGGACCATGTTGACAAAGTTGTGCAAACCGTAGGGCTGGACCTGGTTGTTCTCCATCGAGGCTTCATACTCGGAGAGTTGGAGACCCGTCGCAGGGGCTGGCCAGCGATGGATGGAGCGCCCTTCAGGAGTAGATGTGACCACGAGATCCGTACCGAGTCGTACAGGACGACTGGCCCGAGCTGGTCGGGTAGATCTGTTGTGGGTCGTAGTTACCTGCTCATTAGGTTGACTTTGAATCGAACTTACCAGAGCCAGGGTTTCGGCAAGTTTGGTGCCGACCCGATCGATGGAGTCGAGCAAGTCGGTGTTGTCGATCTGCCTCCTTTTGTAGCGAGGAAGCGGACGACGGGTTGTCGGCGTGGCTGAAGACGACGCTGGCGTGGTCGGAGCCAGATCCACCGTGGTCGGAGCTAGATCCTCCGTGGTCGAGCTAGATCCACCTGGTCAGAGCCATAGCCGATGCAGGTGAAGCAGTGGTCGGCGCAGATTGAACTCGCACCTCCTCCGGGGTCATGGCGATGAAGTCGTCGAAGCCGGTGGTCCAGGTGATCTGGCCGATGGTGAACGTGAGGTCGTTCGGCGTAGCCATGGAACCTGGGGATGATGACCATCTTGTTCGCCTGGAGAGCAGTACGCATACCCCCTACCTGGCGCGCCTACTGTCGACGAAATATGGTCGGCAGTCTACCTAGGGGTATGCCCAAGGTAGTAGATTATCGGCAGACAGATGCACAAGCAACAAACAAGATGGTTACGCAAGACAGACACAAGGTTTTATCTAGGTTCGGCCGCCGTAAAGGCTTAATACCTACGTCCTGCGTCTGATTGTATTGCTGTATATCAACGAGAGATGTTTTTTAAAGGGGTCCCCTGCCCGCCTTATATAGTCTGGGGGCAGGGTTACAGATCTGGAAACTAATCCTAGTCAGTTACAACTGCCATAGGCGGCCGGATAAGGATTCATATTCTAACCGACCAGGATCTTGCTTGATCTCCAAATCTGCCTTGATTCCTTGCGCGGGATTCCGAACAGGTTGGCCGGGCCGCGCGTCGTCTTCCAGTGGGCCGGACCCCCTGATCCGGGCCGGCCCAAACCTAGCCGTAAGGGTATAGGGGTTAATACCCCCACACGGGGAGTCGAACTCAGGACCTAAGGAGTGCCGCCGGGTCACCTAACCGCTTGGACTAGGCACCGTTTGGCCAAATGATAGTTTAGAGCAACTCCAAGAGACTCTAAATCCTTCATAATTGTTAAGAATAGAGATTTTGATGAAAAATACCCTCTAACAGACTTTTTAATTGATTATCCAAATATAGTCATCTTCTATTCCGGATTTCTCACTAAACAAAGACAGAAAACGAGAATGATCGACTTACAAATAAAAAGAAAAAGTGTTGGAGAGTAGAAAGGTATAGAAAACAATTTTATGCAAATGACAAATGATGATAGAAAGTGAGCTTTAGAAAGAATTTTGGAGATACTCCTAGAGTGTCTTAGAAAGTCTTAGAAAGACTTGGAGATGCTCTAACTTACCCCTTTAATAATTTTCTGTAGTTAGCACAGTGATAGGCTAAAGCGAACACCTAATCATGATTCTATCCATAGACCATCTACCTCTTGCCAGCACAAATCTCAAAGTAAAATGGATGGCTGAGATAAGTCTTGTGGCCACAGGTACATACGAGAAATCCACTCTCGATTTTCCCCTCAATAAATATAAAAGAGGCTGAAGGCGACATGATTTTGAAAATTAATTCATGGCATGACCAAACGAACAAAATTAAATGTCTTTTAGGGCGAAGAAAACTACATGTTGACAATTCAAGCACAACAACCTTTTGCTGAAACCACCAATCTGTTACTAGGCAACTTCCATCTAATCAATTTAATCTTGTTGTTACTGTCATGCCTGATGCCTGTGTAAGTACATTGTTTACAGAGTAAAAACAGCTGATTTGACATCACACGTCATTTTAGCCCATTTTCATATCACAGAGACCCAGAAGGCGATTTAGCAACAAACCCCATCAACTTTAACTCTTATTATTATGCTGTGAAATTTCAGTGCACAGCAAACTTTGAAAGAATCAGCTATTCAGCTAACAGCACACATCTGAACTGGCACCTTTTAATTTATTTTCCTATGTAGACAACTGATTGGGCTTCTTCTTCTTCTTCTTCTTTTTTGCCATATGTGCTCTCAGTCTATGTGGCGAAGAACATATTCCAACATAAAAGGTATATATTCCAAATAGATGAGCTTTCTTAGAATGCGCAAATTCCGTTGGCCGTTGCTATGAGTGGATAGCTTGCATCCAACGCTACCACAGGTATCTTCGTCTGGACCAACAAGGATCGGGACACTGAACATATATATGAGTTTTTCCCAATCATATATGACGGAGAATTTTGGTTGGTGTCTGCTAATAATTTCCAAAGCGTGGGGAAAAGAAAATACTTGTGTTTTTTTTTAAGTGGAGGAAACTGCTGTCTGTTGAAAAAACACCGTTGCCATACAGTGTGGATAACTGGATAAGCGGTTTCAGATCACAAAGTTCATTCAGGCCACAATAAATTCAGGCATAACATGTCATCCTGGTATCCCTACCACTACATGCTGCGACTACTACTAGAGAAGCACAAGTGCAGCCACATAAGCAAGGCAAAAAAAGAGAGAGAGAGAACAAAAACGGGCATCTACGCGCATATCCTACGTGCGTGTGATCCTCTGAACGGAGCTTATCGTTTTCAGACTCCAAGGTGTGATCTGGCCCTGATAGATAGATAGATAGATAGATAGATAGATAGATAGATGCCCTGTTGCTGCTTTACAGTTTCCATGCTGCCATTGGTCCTCTTATCTCTTTCAGGCCGTTGCAGGACACAAGTTCCTATGGTTATGGCTTAGTATGGGGTAGCTCTGCAATGTAGATATGATTTGGTCAGGAAATGGACCACCGTTTGGTAGTTGGTACTGCGGTATTGTTAGGTTTGTTCTCTAGTAGAATAAGACAGTTTTCATGTGTGTGCATGGCTCTATATGCTGCCAGGAGATCAGGAGAGATATTATACTGTATATACTGTAGCTCGAATGCTCAATTGGTGGCAGACGTTGGTTGTCTAGGTTCAGTCCTATTCGACTTTATCGAGATCTCTCTCTCTCTCAAGAAAAAAAAGAAGTCATTGACTGAAACTTAGATATTTGTTTGGCATGACTGTGGCTCCTCCGAAAATAACTCTAGCTCTAATTACTCCTAAGAAACCACAAATCCTGTATAAAACAGCTTTGACTCCTCTAAAACTTCGTTACTGAAGCCATTTTCTACTCTGCTGTTTGATACAACTCCTACAGGAGCCGAAGCCAGAGCTGCTCCTGGAGCCATATCAAACGGCAGCTAAACTAAAGCTTGTCTCTTGAGACATAGTTTCTAGAAGTAGTAGTTCAGAGCTTCAGATGGCTGCCTAGTATGTTCAAACTTCAGCCAGGTTCAACCGTTCAAAGAATTATTAGGCTCGGACGACTTGGTTGCTGTTCTTCCAAGTAACATTCTTCTTTTAACTGTAGGGTCCATATTCCCTGTCCATTTTGACCCTGTTTACACCGTCCGTGTCAAACTCTGCTTACTGGTAAAGTAACTCGTTACTTGACTATTTTGACAAGGCAAAGGCGGTCGCTATCAGATTACATGAATTGATACCTGGCTTACAAGGAACATACTATCTGACCTAGGACCCTAGATCCAAGTCAAATTTGTTCTCATGTGTGTGGTGTATATAGTAGTAACTCATTACTTGGCGCCAAGGTTAAGGAGAACATTCTTTTTCCATATAATTATTAACTGAAAACAGTTGAAAACGTACTCGTGGAGCCGTGCACGCTTCAGTCTTGATGTGCAGCCATCAGTTTCAGCTGCCATCTAGAGAAAAAATACTGAACAATAATTCAGCCGCCACAACCTGTGGAGAATGCGACTACCTAGGAGAGATAGAGCGATTGCGGATGCCTGGATAGGTGCTTTCTCAGCTGCTATGTAATACGAACCTCCCTCCGTTTTTCTCTGAAACTGATCATTTGATCAAAGATGTACATTTTAACTTGTAAGCACCTCCTGCCTCAAGGCAGTGAATGAGTAATACAAATTCAGGTGGGGATCCTCCCCGCCTACGCCTCAACCCCCCCCCCCCCCCCCCCCCCCCCCCCCCCCCATAAAAAAATAATTCAGCCGCCACAAATGATCTGAAAACTCAGCACAAGTTGGTAAACAAAGTCTGACTTTTCATTTTTCAATGACGATAAATGGTTCATGAGTCATGACACTTTGAAAGTAGAGAAATTGTGCTGAACTTTCAGAGTTCAGAACAGCACTCCTGTCTTGACCTTCTACTTTATTTACACATGGTCACAAAGTGCCACGTGTGTTAATTTGAGCAACCAAACATGGCGTTACCGGATTACTCGGGCGGCGAAGGAGCGCGACGATGAGGAGCTCATCCCCAAGCGGAGCGCTCATCTTGCGGCGAAGAGTAGGTTCCGGGAGCCAAAGCCGGAAGCGCAGGCAAGGAAGGTCACGATGAAGCGCCTGGGCGTTGAGGTAGAGACAACTACCTGATGAAGCATCGTTCCAGGAATTCCAGGCGGCCTTCACTCTACCGCTCACGCCATCGACGCGGGAGGCAATGGAGGTGCTTTTCCCAGGCAAGAAGCAGCGGGCCGTTAGGGCCGTTCGCACGGCCTAGTAGGATGATAGCTCTACCATGCGCGGTCTGGTCGCAAAATTCGGATCATATGTAATAGACATGCGTAACTTCAGTAGCTAGGGCTTCGCGTATCGCCTTCGATGGCCTCTCGCCACTTTCGTAGATCGTCTTTGTAATATTTTTTTTAAAAGTCCTTTCCTTTTAATGAAAAACGGGCTAAACCCCGATCGAGAAAAAACCCAAGGCGTTACCTAGATACGATGCTTGGATCGTACACTGAAACAGAGCTTAGCAAAGAACTTGGAGTGGCAGCTATTCTGGCATTTTTAGATGCTGCTTTATCTTTATTCAGGAGAGCAACGGCGCCCTTTTTAATTTGCAGGAGAATTTGTGCTCGCACCAAGTCAGTATCGTGGTCGAAGAATAAGCTTCCCTTTGTTAGGTATTGATAGATCTAAGGTTTGTTATTTTGTTGAGACGAAATATTCGGATGAGTCATCGCTGATGATGGAATCGATTGGTCAAGAATCTTCAAACACCTAAAGGTATTCCTAGATCATTCATATATGTCCTCACTTTCCCTAAAGAGTTGCTTTTTTATTCAAGATAACACATACTAGTAGTGAGTTAGTGGCCAAGAATAAAAAACAGAGACAGGTAAGATCGCAGGATGCATGACTAGATTCTTCAGCTATCTCTGCGCGGCAAATGTGTTCAACGAGGCGTTTTATTCACTGTGTTTCCATGGATGAGATGGAGAGGAGAATATATATGTGTTCAACTCAATCCTTATCTTTTCCATAAACCTCATCAGGTGCGTCCTTGTGCTGCATCCATCTCTTCTGCTTTAGCATTAGCATGGGCTCTTGTCACTTTTTGATTGAGTAGTTGGCATTGGGAATAGTGCCAAGGATAACAATGCTGCCTTGAGCAAATTAGCAGTCGACACCCATGAGATTACAGGGTTACGGAGCTCGCAAAGGCGTATCTGAAGAAACAACATCTGTTAGTTTGATCTCCACCGGTAAATTAGGCTCTTGGATCCGTGCCCTGATCGGAGGCGTCCAACCGCTCCATGGTTGGTGGGCCCCGTTGCACAGCACCATAAAAGGGAGGTGGAGGCTAGCGACGGGAAGCCGCCACCGACTTCACCATCGCCTCTGCATCACCACCACCGCGCCTACGCTGCCACGACACCGGCGTCCACGTTGCTGCGGCGCCATGGACCCAACTGTGCTAGGGCGAGGTACAGGAACAAGTTTCCCTATCTAAGTCAAAATCATCCCCTGATCTACGATTTTATAGGTACTATTTCCTATCAATGGTACCAGAGCTAGGTTATCCTAGTGTGTAGATTGTAGATCGGGGTAGAAAAGTAAAACAAAATTAGAACCAAAACCCTAACTCTCTGGAAGAAGACCGCCGTCACGTGGGAAGAAGACCGCGCCGCCGCTTCGACGGCGTGCGGGAAGGAAGCCACCCCGAGCTGCCGTGGGCGCGTGGGGTAAGAGAAAGAAAGAAGGGGAAGAATAGCAGAAGAAAGAGGGCTCGATTCGGCCCGATTTGGATCGACCCAGACAATGAGCCCTAACCCTAACCTAGAAGAAGGACTGAGAGGGGAGGGGACCTACCCGGGTTTCTCTCGCCGCCGTCGCCACCGCTGTCGTGCGGGAAGGTGACCCCGCTACCGCGCGGAATCCACCCGAGCCGCGCCGGCTCACTGGCATTCCGCTGCGCCGCGCACGCGCTCAGGGCACCACCGCAAGGCCGCTCGACGGCGACGCGCTCAGCCTTGGGCGATCGCGCGCACCGACGAGGGGCCCCGCAGCGGCGCCGCTACCTTCTTTTTCTCCGGCCGCCACGGGCTGCCGTCGTGTTGTGGTCGTCTCTGACTGCGGCGCTGAGGAAGAGAAGGGGAAATGGAAGAGAAAGGAAGAGAAGAAAGGGGAGCCGGACTTGGTCCGGTGGCTGTCTTCCTCACCGGCGCCGACGACCACCGTGGGCGCCATCGCTGACGCCTGCTCGACGTGAAAGAGCGAAGAGAGAGAGGCAGGGGACGGGAGTGAACTAGGGTTCCAGGGAACGGCGCGACTCGGGCGTTTTGTTCGGCCACGGTGCACGGAGGACCGTTGGATGACATCCGACGGCTGACAGCGCACAGGCCGGCATTAGGCCCAGGCGGGTAACGAGATTCCCGGCCTAGGCCCAGGTTGCGGCCTCGGCGCGGAGACGCGAGAGCGCGCACGTGAGCAGGCCGAGCTGGGCCACGCTTTGCCGCTACGAGTTGGGCCTCGGGCTGATTTTTATTAGTCCAGGCCAAATGCAGTAGCTGAAGTTTTTTTTAGGATTTATTTTTCGGAAGCAGTTTTCATGTTTTAGGCTATGTTTTCATGTCCTGTCTCTGTCTAAATTTGAACCAATGAGATAATTTTTTCAGAGAGTAGATAAGTACAGTAAAATGCTTCTGAAAAGTAGACAAACTTTTATTTTTCCGCTGCAAAATTTAAAGTTGATTATCTTCTAATTAAATTCGAACCAACGGGAGAATTTAATTTGAAGAGCAGTTATATTTTGTAAATTATCATCATGTTTATCCTCTAATTAAATTAGAACCAACAGAAAAATTTAATTAGAGGAGTAGTCCGTTTTGTTTAAGTCAGATTATGATATTGTCATTTTCTGACTAACGTTGATGATGAGAATACTATAATATTATAATAAGTTCAAGTTTGAGTTTTAAGTTTCTGATAAATTTTCACACCAACATGGTCAATTTTTCAGAGAGTAGATACGGACCAAGAAATGCTTCTGAACTAATAGAATGTATTTTATTAACATGCTTCCGCTAAAATGAAGTTGATTATCTTCTAATTAAATTCGAACCAACGAGAGAATTTAGTTTTGAAGAGTAGTTATATGTATTTCAAGTTGATTTATGAGTTCTATGCATTAATTCTATTTTCTGCCCAACGGTGATGTAGAATTGATGCAGAAGCACCTTGTATGTTTTAATTCAACGAGATCACTCAGCTGCATGCTAACGGGTTGCAATGCTAGGGTATGTGAATGAAAAAGATTGTGTCAAGCCAGTTCAACATAATTTTTGTTACTTTACTAATTTTCTGATTAAATTGGAACCAACGGGAAGATTTAATTAGAAATAAAGTATAAGTGAATGTTTTAGTCGTCATGACTAAGTTTTCGTATACATGTATCCCGCATGGGGAGAAGTTTTAGCATAGTAATTATGCTAGTCCATCCAGCATGGTGGAAGAAGTTTTTGTGATGACTCATGTTTTTGTAACCCGTATAGCGAGAGAAGTTTGTGTAGCTCTTATGCTATCCTAGTATTGACCATGACACAATAGAAATACATCATCATGGTCAATACTAACCAAAGGATAAGAAAAAGATGCAAGCGTGACTTGCAAAAGTACTGCTAATGAAAGACCTCGTTGAGTTCTTAAAGTGAATTAAGGAAAGTGTACTCCTAAACGGATCAAGAAATAACTTTATTTACATGACACAATCATGTGAATGAAGTAAATTATAAGTGTCTCCTCGTTTACAGGCTTTCTAAATAGTTATTAAAATTATGGCAGTAAAGTTCATATGGCAGAACCGCCCGAAATAGCACGCTTACGGAGGTGATCATCTCCCACCAGACACTAAGCACCCCGAAAATAGGCTACCACGAGCGGTATCCATCAGGCACACCCCAAGGAAGAACCCAAAAGATCCACATTTTCCTAAGGATCCAATAATGAAAACGAGTTACAATACAAGTCCATTTCATACATCAGAGATTCTTGAAAAGTACATTATTACATTACCAAATGTCAGAGTGCGGAATGATAAACAGTGGAATTTAAATAAACATCTAGCGATAGGAGCGAGGATTCCGTCTGAGCCCATCAGAAGAATCCTCCACACAAAGGTACTTCTCATGCATCACCTGCAATAGGGATAAATAAAACCCTGAGTACACAATGTACTCGCAAGACTTATCCGACTAGTGGGAATAATTTCCTGACTCCAAAGAAAATAATAAGCTTTATAGTTTGCTGGTTTCTTTTGGCAGAAAGAAATACTATTAGTGAGTCCTTATTTATGTATTATTATCAGCCGCATTAAGTTATCATCTAGCCAGTCTGTATAAGCACCTGTTCTACTTTTAAGTAAGAGTTGAGCAATCAGTTCCATTTCTTTTCCTTTCAACTTTCAGTTCTTACTACGGTGCTAAACTGCAGACAAGTCGTACCGGATTTCCCAGCGATTCATGAATCAATGTGCCCAGTTAGGTGCCCTAAAAACACACGCCCCGCTTGTACCTCAGGCACAAGCAGGACTAACCCATCACTCTCCTGTCCCACGTGTCTAGGTCCTTGTCCAAACTTGGACTCCAAGCCCCCACTCCTGAGTCTCAGACTCAGTGTGGTGCAAGGACCTCCACCATCTCCGCCTTCAATTAGTCGATCCGGAAAGAGCCAGATCCACGATAAAAGAGCAACAAGTCTTCCCTGCGCCCATACCCAAGTATGCGCTCGAGACAATAAATCTGTGACTTGCCTAGAGTCATATGCAACGACCGGTCCTTAATCGACACAGATAGGGAAAAAGTGTAACCGAGCTATGTCCTGTTGGCCGCAGGACACAACCCCTTACACCCACCAATACCCAAACTATATCCCTACCCTGTCATCATTTACCTTTACCATTTTATCATGAGTGATCATATTTATCACCTGCTTGCGAGTAACGGCAGGTTACTCACGCTATCGATATTTATGCATGTAGTTTCTATAAAATGCTTGTAACTTAAATGCACATCACACACATATATATTTAGTGATTATTAAAATAGGGGTTATGCACCGGGGCTTGCCTTGGGCAGGCGACGGGTCAGTAAGGTCAGCACCAACAGGCACCGGGGCTCCCTCCTGCACGAGGATCTCCTCTTCGTACTCCTCGATCACCTCATCGTAGTCTGGCTCGCCGATGGGCACGAAGTCTACCAGCTCGTGATCTACATGCATGAAATGATGATGCAATGCTTAGGAATATAACAACAGCAACTCTTAAAATAAAAGTACATCGATTTAACTACTAAGCTAGTGCTAAGCTATCTATTGTTACCGATAACAAGTTTGAAATATGACATTCATTATTATTATAGCAACTACATGTGTTCTTACTCCTAATGCTAATTTACGCTATATACAATAAAGCAAGGGCAATAGCTACTCTATTTAGCATCCTACTCGAGGACTACAAAATTTACAGCAAGTACATAATAATCTAGTGAGGTTATTGTAAAATTTTTATAGCTATAACTATCACCAATTTACCACAAAAATTCCTATAATTATTAATCTACATAATACTAAGCTCTTTAGTTTGAATTTATGAAACTACCATCGTTACAGCTAACTGTAACCTAACTGTACTAACAAGTAGATGGTAATTTTGCAAACCTAACAAAATTGTATTTACTATTTTTGGGCCACTACACAATTTACTACAAATTATCAAAGTTTAGCTTGAAAACTAAATTGAATAAACATGAACAAATTCGCTGAAAAAATGAAAACTGCTTTCGATCTCGCGGCCCACGCTAGCGCCGACTCGGCCCAACCCGACTCCCCGCTAGCGCGCGCGCAGCTAGCGCGTGTGCAGCCATTGACGTGGCCCAACTAGGCATGGCCCACGCGCGTGCCACAATATGCAAAAAAGCCCTCGGGTTACCATCAAATGACAACGCCGTCCATTACTATTCCCTCCTCTCATTGACTCTAGCACTTAACCCCTTCGTTTACTTCAAATTCACATCGCGACGCCCTTGGGCAGACTTAATAGAGCCACGACCTCACCGGCCAAACGCCGGCGAGCATCGACCACGCCGGCACACACCAGCATCCCCATGAGCTTCCACGTGCCATGTGAAATAGATTGAGGTAACACACGCCCAGAATGGTGCACCACATAGGCGTGGCCACACGCCGTGGCGGTGACTAGCCGCGGTAGCCCGACACCGGCGAAATTACCTATTCGAACGCCTCAAATACTACTCGGTGACCACCAGCAGGCTGCGTTGAACAAAGTAGCAGCTCTAATTGGTTCGCTACTACCTTCAAACATGCCGGCCACGAAAACGGCATCTACCTACGTCTACCGAGGATGGCCATGCGCTCCGGCGCACTTCTGCCCTAATCGAGTCAACCAGGTACTCTAGGAGTAAGAGGACCTCACCAGCGGTGTGACGGATGGACTAGGCGAAGGCACGGGGCTTGGCAAGATGGTTGGCCACGAACACGGGGTGACGCTAGTTCCCGACGAGCACAGCGACGGTGTCACCGGTGACCCGCTGCTCCACCGACGAAACCACTGCACGATTGCGATAACCAAGTCAACTATTACTCAAGGCACAGCCTAATTGAAATGGCGAAGCACCCCACGACACTCTGGCCATGCGCCCGCTTAGGCGGCCATGGTGGACCGCCACAAGGGAAATGCCCTGTCTCACCTCACTGAAGGCCGAACGAAAGCCGGGATAGCTTCATTCACATGCTAACTATTTGGGCTCACAGTGGGCGCGGTTAATTGGAAAACGGTGGAGTGGTTGAGGCCAATTGTAGTGGCGACTCCTAACGACTTATGGTGGCTAGCGGCGACAAAATTCCAAATAGGTGTCCTTCCCTTGTACCACCGCCACAGTGACCAGTTTGGCACGACGCCGTCCTTCCACACGACCACCACACATGCACGATACACAGAAAAGGGTAGCACATCGATTCGGTTGCTTGGCGTGGCTCAGTCGGCCAATGACCTTGCACGTGAAGTGACTGGCGCCTTTGGCGTGGCCTTGAGCGTAAGCATGAGAACGAACAAGCCAGACGAGCCCATGCGCGCGCACAACCGACGTCAATGGGAGTAGTACCAGGACGACAGTGTCGGACGGCACGCAATGCGAGCGATGTGACGCGATGCGACATGAACAGCAGCCACGGTGGATGCGCTAAAGGGGGAGCAGAGCCACCAGTCATGGCTGGGCCTAGCGCGCGCACCGTGTGCCAGCGCACGACAGTAGGGGACCCAAGCCGGCAGTGCCGGACCAACGTGTGGCATACGCACGTAGGCACGACGGCAGACGGTTTAGAAATGCTTGCAGCGCGCCAGCGTAGCAGCGCAGCGCAGCCAGGGCAAGGGCAGCGCCCGGGACGGCCAGTGCAGTGGCCTGAGCACAGCGTGCTTGCCCAAGCGTAGCAGTGACGATGTGGCTGGCTCGGCAGTGCTCGCTGGCGGCCAGCAGCGGTAGCAGCAGTGCTAGGCAGAGGCGATGATCGCGGCCAGTGTCGGCTTGGTTGAACTATGTGACGTGCACGCTTTTTAAAGCTATTGCAAAATCCTACCCGATGGTCCAAACGCCAAACCAATTCTTCTATACGCAAGAGGGTACGTAGGCTATCGACCCAAGCCATGACATCACGCCACTTCTTAGGCCGCTCGCTCTACAAAAATTCCCAAACGTGGCTTCGTTGACCCAATTACAGACTTAACGCGAAACGAATAAACCTCGATGGTTTCGTGTCGAATTCAATTTCCGAGCTTCTTGATATACTAGCTAGCGAGCCTCATCCTCGACCGTATGCATTTCATCATCGCCTACGAAGTACATACTACAAACTTTATCAAAGTTTGCATGAACATTCTGTAGCATTTTTGTTCGATAAAAATTCGCTTAGAATACTAAACGATATTAAACGACATGAAGCGTAACATTTTTTTCTTGTTTTGTATAAATGTTTCAAGTGCCATACATTGATTTATACCTTATGTTACACACCTTTACACATAAGTATGATGCTCATGCGGTGTTTTAGCAAAAACTGTACAATGTAACACCGAGGGTGTTACAGTTCATGCCATATTTCAAGGGGGGAATATTAAGATCAATTAAGAAAAATATTTTTCATTAAGAGTGAGACAAAGATCAATTAAGCAAGATACTCTTCATTAAAAGTGAGATAAAGACCGTTGGAGGAGTACAACGGTTACAATAATGATACCCCTAAGCAGAGATATAGCTAAATTCCTGGACCTTTTAAAGTTTCGACAGAAAGATAGCGTAGTCAGCCTCAAAGATGTTGAGGTGGTGCTTAAAGCATCATATGAGATTTTAACGGATTAAACCCAAAACAAGATATTTGAAGATACACTATCTTTAGAAAAGATGGGAAGATCTGGGGGGAGCATGGTATGTAGAGGTATGTAGAGACCTAAGACTTGAAGAGAAGTGGGACTACATGCCCACTTCAGTGATTCAAAAACATCGAATCTCTCAATACCTGTTGATGTTGTATGACCAATACAACACATGTTGTTAGCTCTTCGAAGAAGATGAATAATATAAATAAGGATCTTGTTATACAAGAGCCTATAGAATCAATTGCCTCTTGGTAAGATAAATAATGTAAACAAGGATCTTGTTATACAGGAGCCTGTAGAATCAATTGCCTCTTGGCAATGAAGAGCAACAACAGGCCCATATGAAAGTGCTAGTAGCTAAGGCCCCAGAAGGTCTTAAAGAATTAATAAACCAGTTTTTCTAATGACTACGAAGTCTATGTTAGTAAAGAAATTTAAATGGAGGGTGATTCCACCTCATTTAAAGAAGCCATAAGAAGCATTTACTCGTTTAAATGGCAAGAACCTATGGAAGTTGAAATGAATTAGGTCAATACCAACGATGTTTGGGACTTGGAAGTAATTCCCAATGGAGCTAAAATAGCAGGTTGTTAATGAGTCTACAAGATAAAATGTGACTCCAATGGGAATGTAGAAAGATAGAAAGTTGAAATGAATTCGATGAGTACCAATGATGTTTGGGACTTAGAAGTAATTCCTAATGGAGCCAAAACAGTAGGTTGTTAATGGGTCTACAAGATAAAATATGACTCCAAAGGGAATGTAGAAAGATATAAAGCACGACTTGTGGCAATATGCTTTAAGCAAAGAGAATGAATAGATTACAATGAGAGTTTTCTCTCTAGTCTCATGCAAGGATTCTTTTAGAATCATAATGGTGTTAATGGCACATTATGATTTAGAGTTATATTAGATGGATGTAAAGACGACATTTCTCAACAGGGATTTATATAAAAATGATTACGTGGCACAACCCAAAAGGTTTTGTCGTGGAAGAAAAGAACATATGAGATGCCGCCAGTAGAAATCCATTTATGGGTTAAATGTATGTCTCTAGACATTAGTATTGAAGTTGATAAAAACAATAAGAAAGTTTGGGTTTTAAAGAAAATGAGAAGGACAATAGCGTTTATGTGAGGATCAAGAATGGAAAATTTATTTTCCACATTCTGTGAATAGATGACATTCTACTCCTTAGTAGTGATGTTAATCTGTCATTGGAGAAGAAGAAGTTTTGTCCTCAAGTTTCAATGTGAATGATCTTGGTGAAGTGTCATTGGTTCTGGGAATCAAAATTCACCGAGATAGAAGAAAATGAGAGATTAGGACTATCGCAAATGCATACTTAGAAAAGATTCTAAAGAAGTAAAGTATGCATGCGAGTAAACCTACGCCTACTCCTATAGTCAAGGTAATAGTTTTGAGAACTTTAAGTGTTCCAGGAATTGATGTGAGATCGATCAAAAGAATATGGTTCTATATGCTTCAGCTGTTGGAAGCTTGATGTGTGTACAAGTACAAGTAAGAACTTACCCTAATGTATTTTATGTATCCGGATATTTTGACAGAAGTCTAGTTCAGATTTAGATCACTGGAATAGAGTTAAGAATGTCTTGCAATTATGCAAAGTATCATAGACATCATGCTGAGTAAGAAAGAACAAGTACTCTCAAATAGTTGAGGGTACAAAAGTTAAGTCTTGATGAGATATGTAGTGAAATCCACAGCAGTTGCTAACACTCGTAGTTGGAGTATTATTGTGGAAAAGCTCCAAAAAACAGTTGTGGTGTCATCAGTGATGCATACCATAGTATAGCTTATTATGAGGCTTAAGGAACAAGCAAAAGAGGTTAAGGGAATATGTACCCGGATTTAACAATGGTAGACAACAGCAATAACCATTTAAAGTAAGTTAACTCCTAAGATAACAAGTCAAGTGTGCTGCCAAACACATTAGCACTAAGGTATATGTTGTAAAGAAGAAAATCCAGAATCATTTTGAAAGCATTGAGCACATAAGTACCGAGTAAGTACTTGCGGATTCGCTTACCAAAGGCTAACCACCCAGTGCGTTCAGAGGACACACAATCAACATGGGTTTATGGGAAAGCCTATGATTTTTGGATACTAAAGGCTTAGTTGAGTATCTATTTCAAAACAGAGAGGTGCACTGTAGCTGTTTAATCTAATGGCAATAGACCATGACGATGAAGCACACTCTATGCATTGATTTGTGATAGAATAGGAATAAGATAAAGTAAATTAAGTTTAAAGAATAAGGTGAGATCAAGGGGGAGAATGTTAGTTTGATCTCCACCAATTGGCCCAACGGCCAATTGGGCCCTTGGATCCGCGCCCTGATCGGGGACGCCCAACCGCTCCATAGTTGGTGGGCCCCAATCGCACAACACCATAAAAGAGAGGTGGGGGCCGAGGCACACGGTACGAGGTTTACCTGAGCCGCCGCAACCCTCCTCTAGAAAAACCCTAACGCTAATTGATCAAGAGAGACGGTGCTGCCAGCGATCGGAAGCCGCCACCGACTTCATCGTCGCCTCTACATCGCCACCACCGCGCTTACGTTGCCACGACACCGATGTCCACGTTGCTGCGGTGCCATGGACCCAACTGTGCTAGGGTGAGGTACAAGAACAAGTTTTCCTATCTAAGTCAAAATCATCCCCTGATCTACGATTTTAGAGCTGATTTTAGAGGTATTATTTCCTATCAACATCATATCAATGAAGTAGGTAGAGAAAAACATGCTAATGAAAGACCCGGGTTTCAATAATCATCACGAGATACCCTGGGAAAAGAAGATAATAAACTCTAAAAATTATCATAAGAATAAAAAAAAATCTAGTCATTAATTCAGTAGACTATAATAATCATCGAAAATAATAGACACCAGATCAATTATTACCCACCTTAGCAATATAAAGTAGCCTCGTAAATTTGCATCTAACTACCCACCAATATTATTATGGGACATAATCTAAAGGAACACATAAATTTACATCTATATTATCCACGTGATAAATAATTTAAATAGCCTCTTAAACTTACATCTAAATTACAATTTTACCATTATTAAAGAAACACTAGAATATTTCCTCAAATCTACATCTAAATATCCATGCTATAATAAAAAAATGTCTAGGTAACCATAAATTATGCCCTTGTCCATAAATTATCTTCTTCTACTAATATTAATATATAAAAACTGACATGTTATAATAAAAAAATGTCTAGGTAACCATAAATTATGCCCTTTTACATAAATTTTCTTCTTCTATTAATATTAATATATAAAAACTGCATAAAGTATACATATATGTCGTACCATCAGGTAGATCAAGCACAACGTGTATTCCTTATAAATTAACATATGTTATATTTCAAGTGTCACAAAATCAAGCCCACACATATACACTAACACAGAAAAAATGTTCATCATGTTCTGCTCATCTACTTTTCAGCCGGCTTGTATTTATTTTGGCTTATTCTCTCTCACAGAAACACTATTGAATCAGCCAAAATACCACTAGTAGAACCGGATGATTAGATTCAATATCCATGATAAAAAAAAATAAATTGTCCACTACGGATAAATTTATACATTTTATTGAAAAATTACAACATATTTATATCAAGAATATAAGCAGAAGCACCTGACTTTTTAAAAGCAATACTATTACACATACAATTCATACAAAAACTAGCATCTTGGAGAATAAAGGAGTTTAGTGTTGACTAAAGATGGCTTTGCCCTTTTTAGGGTTTTTAGATTCTTTTTGGTAAATAGATATTATTAAACTTTAATATTTATACCTCTTGATCTTGAGGTTGGCAACGTTCTCTCCTAGATCTCACTTCATGCTCGCCTCGACCATTAGCACCGCGGTACATGTTAATTGACTGTTTATTCCACCGTAGTGCTAAGAGTATAGTCTACAACTAAAATCTTCATTCTTAATAAAAATACAAAAGGATAATTTTTAAAAATAAAGATATAATAAATATAAAAACTTCAGTTTAACTCAAGGATGAAAAATTATAACAACTAATAAGGACAAAAATAAAAAATGTCAAAATCTAGATTCATAGCATTATGAGATACGGACTTGCTAGCGCCCGGATGTCCGTTCTAGAGCGATAGCGTCGGACGGTGTCGCACGCATAAGAACCGGAGCCTACGCCGCCCTGTTTTCACGCGCCCCACTGCGTGGACCCCACACTGCTTCCCGCCCTACCATCGTGCTCGCTATGCTTCGCCTGACCGTCGCGCGCCGCGCGCCTACATGCGACAACGCCATGTGGGTTCTAGTCACCTGCCATGATAGGTGGGTCCCATTGCAATATTTGCAACACCAGATCTACATTTTGTAACATCCAGATGAAACACTTACAACATACGTTCGAAACAACTAAAACACTTGCAACATAAGTTTGAAACACTTGCAAAACACCAGAAAACTTGAAAACACGTATGTAGCCATTGCAAACATATGCAACATTTAGATGAAACACTTGCAACATATGCATGAAACACCTAAAACACTTGAAACATACGCTTGCAATGTGCATGTATATGCAACATCCAGATCTACTTTTGCAACATCCAAATAATACATTTGCAACATATGTCTAAAACAGATGAAATATTTTGAATAAACTCTTGCAACATAAGTGTATAGCCATTGCAACATGTGCAATATCTCAATCTACTTTTACAACGACCATATGAAGCACCTGCAACATACTTCTGAAACACTTGAAACATACGTTTGCAACATGCGCTTTCAGCGCAATATCTCCTTGCTACTTGGGAGGATGGAGACTTGTCGGCATGTGGAGTTCACCGATGTAGAGCTCGCCGGTGGCTCGGAGCTTGCTGCTCCGTTGGAGAAGGCCGCCACAGGTCCGATGTAGAACACCGCTTCGGTGGACAAGGCCACGACAAATTTGGCGCGAGCTGGCATCACTCTGGTGGAGAAGGCGGTGCACGCGTTGGAGAAGGCACGGGAGGTAGGAGGTGCGATGGAGATGGAGGAAGGCGGGCGGCCACGCTCGGTGTGGTGGAGATGTTGTTCGGTGGGCTCAAGGACACCATGGAGAGCGCCGAGGCAGCATGGCGGAGTGCGGTCGCGGTGGAGCACGGTTGCAGCGCTGTGGTGGAGAGCTTTCTGGAGAATAGAGACAACAGGCTATGGTTAGAGGCGAGTGGACAAGATGATACAAGTGTTAGGCCGTTGGACTAGTATCGCGTCCCGTGAACAGGAACATCCTGGACGCCCTAAGAATAGCATTTCCGTATGAGATATGATGCAACGAGAGTCATCATAGTTTTAAGCTAAATTTTAAATTAAATGCATAATAAAAATATGTCAATGCACAAGGGAGGTGGAGAAATTTATGGGTATGGGTGAAAAAAAATAAAGTATTTTGATAAGTTTATAGAGTATCTTTATATATGCATATATTATGTTAGGATATGAACAAAAACAAAAAAAAAGTGTGCAAAGATGAGTAACTTATATTAGTTGTACACCAAACATTCCAAATAATAATACATTTTGATATTTTTAGATATATTAATTTTATTATATATCCAGAATAGTGTGTATCTAAGTGCATAACAAAAACTATGTATATAAAAAAGTGAGAACGTTAAATGAAGTGAGTAGGTAAACATGAAGCTATAAAAGCTGTTCGGCTGATGTTTCTGTAGCTGATAAACCGGTTGAAGCTGTTTTGTTGAGAGAGAGGCTGAAAAGATCAAGCGAACGGGGTGAATATTTATGCTCCCTATATTAATGGAATTTTTTATCCAGACCATTACAATTCTTCAACACCATTACAATTCACCTACTTGGACATTATAATTTCAATTCTTCCCCATCTATGCCATTTTCTACGTCTGCAGTGTATAAGGGCCCACTGTCTGGCACGTATTCTACCAGATTGTATACGGGCGTCGAGTTCCCGTCTCCTCTGTCAGACTAACCCGACCACGGACGACCCGCCGCGCTCGCGTCGCCGTGCCTCGGACCTTCTGCCTCGCCGCGCCCCTTCACTGTGTAGATGGCGACCGCAGTGGGGTTGCCCAGCGTGACGCCGTGGCCGATGGCACCGATCCACCATGGACACTACCTCCACCACCCTGGCGCCGGCCGCGCGTGCGCGTCGCACTCCACGGCGTCGGCAGGCTAGAAGAAGAACGGCGTACGCGAATGACGCTCACCTCTCCCGTGCTGGCGCCTGCCCCTGGGGCCAGAGGTGGAGCGGCGGCGCGTGGCGGCCTGCGCGCTAGCGCGGCGAGGCCGTGCACCACCACCATGGCGCGCGAGTGCGGAGCGTCCACGCTCGCCCGTGGCGGCCTACCGCAACGGAGTTGCGCGTCGGGCGCGGTGGACACGCACGCCATGGCCACCTGCAGCAGCGCCACCATCTCCTCCACGACAATGGATGCTCTTCGTCTGTACTAGGTCCGCAGACTCTGCATAAGCTGAGACAATGCTTGTCATTGTTGTAGAATCTAGACGCACTGATTCTGCAATCATTTGCTTAAACAGCTGACAGCAGATGCGCCATGGTCACAGCATTAGGCTGTGCTTCATAGGTCACCAGCATGGCAACATCTCAGAACAACACGGTTGTCCGGCTCTGAAGCGCACCGAGCACTGCCTCCGCCGCGAGTCCGCGACCACGTCTCTGCAGCGCATATACATGGAAACGAATGTGTTCTGCATGACGACCGACACCCAGCCTTAGCGGTTCGCCGGCGACGGACCACAGCCGTGGCACGGCGATGATTTTGGACTTGGCAGACAGCCACGGCACCGGCCGGATGCCCACGGACAGGTGGTGGCGATGGTGACGCCGGCTGGCACCGCCCGGCGGCCGCCACCGTGCACCCGCCTCGTCGGTCTGGGATGTTCGCCAACGACCATGGGTCCACCGTGCACCTGCTCGGCGGCCATGGCTACCTTGGCTCGTTCCGCTTCGGCACTGATGGCGCGGCTCGGTACTTCGCGCGGTACGTGGAGAAGACGGCGAAGCGGGAGGAGCACGACGCGGGCGGCGCATCGTGGCTGTTCACGCACTGGGGCCCCTTCTCGGTGTTACGCTAGGGCGGTTGCGTGCTCTGCCTGGGGCGGCCGCGTGCTCTGCCTCTGGGAGGGTGGCGTTCCATACGGGCTGGCCAACCCCACGGCAGCCGCCCATCTGCACGCCGAAGGGGCGCGGCGTCCGCAACCACGGTAGTCGGAGCAGCGCCAAGAGCGGAAGTCCGCAGGAAGGCGAAGCAGGTGCGGGGCACGGAGACTCGAGTGCGGCGAGGAGAGGCGTCCGCGGGCGTACGTGCCTGACATTGGGCCCTTGTATGCTGTAGCAGTAGAAAATGGCATAGACGGATGAGAATTGGATTTATAATGGTAGATGTCTAAATAGGTGAATTATAATAGCGTTTCTTCAAGCTCGGAGAATTGTAATAGTCGGATCAAAAATCCCTATATTAATAGGCTGTGCGTGATTCACTACTGTTAAGAAATTTTAAAATCTATTTTTTCAAAATTTAATTTTAAGATCTATTAGAAAGCCAACTGTTTCCGTAATCGTGCCAGCGAAATTGATGAAGAGGGAAATATATGTAATGTACCAAAAGCACTGACTCGGTGGCGATCCAGTTGGCGCGCAAGCTGGACGAGTCTGTACAACGGCTCGTATTTGCTGGATCATGTGTGTGGCAGGCTGGATGTGACTGTATTTCGTACCACTTCTCTAGTCTCTAGACAAAACGCCTACGGAGTATTTTTGTTGTTACTGTTCGCATCTGAAAGTACAATTTTTTAGAAGGATCTGAAAGTACAATTAGAACAGAACATTTGGGTTAGCCATTGTGGGCCCTAGAAAAGTCTTTTTATAAAAGATGGCCTTGGAAGCACATTAGGGCCTCGTTTAGATTGCGAAAAAATTTCAACCCGATGAATAGTACCACTTTCGTCTTATTTGACAAATATTGTCCAATCGTGGACCAACTAGGCTCAAAAGATTCATCTCGTGATTTCCAACTAAACTGTGTAATTAGTTATTTTTTTTACCTACATTTAATACTCCATGCAAACGGCTAAAAATTGATGTAATGGAGAGAGAGTGAAAAAACTTGGAATTTGGGTGGCATCTAAACAAGGCCTAGCAAGGAGCCCACTGGGCCGTGTGCTCTCTAAGTACAGTACGTTGTCATGTGTCCATGCGCCATGCTTTTGTCAATCTACCCTACCCTATAATACACCAGTTAAAATAAATCTACAGCCACATAATAAATACCTGCTCCACAGTCATGACCTATGCTACATCCACACCTATAAATACACCTAGAAAATATAACACCATCAAAACGGATATACCAGATTATTTTTTAGCCATTCTTTCTCATTACTCATCCAAATCCGATCACTCATGTTTAGTGTGTCTGCACTCCTTCTTCTTTCATCTGCAGTGCCGCATCTCCCACGCCCGCGCCCGGCCCCGAGGCCGGCTCACCGAAGCAGAGTTCGATTCCTCAAATCCACCTGTCTTTGTTTTTTTCGTGGAAATAAAAAAATACCGCCCCTCCCTCTCATTCCCGAGGCGGCGGCGGGGGCAGGGCGACGGCGCCCCGGCGAGAGCAAGCCCCGGCGGCCCTTCCTTCCTCGCCCCCACGCGGGTGCCTCCCCCTCTTCCTTCGGCGCCTGCGCGGCCAGCCGGTGCCCGCGCCCCGGCCCCTCGTGCGCGGGGAACGGTGTCGGGGAAGGCGAAGGAGGCAGCAGCTCCGATGACCTCGACCTTGATCCACTCGAGGAAGGCCCAGATGCGCCGAGGAGGCTGTGGATCACCTAGGCACCTGCCTCCCCCGCGTCCCCGTTGCGCGGGCAAACTCGGCTCCGCGCCTCCGCCCCTGCCGCGGCGGCACGGGAAGGACGGCAGAGGAGGCGAGGAGCAGGTGCCCAGGCGAGGTCGCGGTGCGGGGAAAGGACGGGGAGCCACTAGAGCGGCCCGAGCTGGAGGCCCCAACGCCGCGCTCACCGTGCGGGAGGTGCAGGTTCGTGTGTTCATCTGGTCTCCGATTTTTTTCCTGTGGGCTGTGGAAGTGAAGGAAGTTCCGTGAAGAGGACGAATCCGTGGAGGTGCGGACGGATGTGCCGACGTCCCTGCAGACCCAGCCGCCGCCACGCCCATCTCAACCTGCTCCACTCCAACCGCCCTCTTCGTGCGCCGCACTTGGCTGGCCTCCGCCGTCGCCATCTCCCTCGCAGTTCTGCTCGGTTCGCGTGCTGCTGCTGGGCCTCATCGAGGAGGAGTGCCGCGTCGCGCTACGCTATCGTCGTGCTCCGCTATCGTCGTGCTCGGCGGTGACGGCGATCTGGATCCGTGCCTGCTCGCTGCTCGATGAATAAGCACTGGCTCCCCTCGCCGGCCAGACTCTCCGCTCTGATATAGGTAAATATTTTTTTAATTATTTTTGCTTGGGTCATTGCTGATTCGATTCGATTGTTTCAGTGCACATTCTGGCATATCGCTGATGGGATCCCATCGGGGGTAACCAAAGATTACGATTCCATCTGTATTTTTCACTCTTTTGCAACAACGTGAGCTGCTCAATCTGCTTCATTAAATGGAGCTCTGGCACTTATGAGTATTGAGTAGCTCTTAAAAAGTGGGAAAATAAAAGATTTGGACAAATTTAGTGATTCAAACAAAAGCAAAAATGGGATACAATGATCAGTGCAAAACAAATTTTGTTGTGAAGGGTTAGTAACAAGGAGGCAAGCAAGCAATTTGTTTTTCTTTTTTTTTTCTTAGCAGGCAAGCAATTTGTTTTTCTTTTTTTCTGAGCAGGAGCGAGCAATGTTTGCGTAGCAAATGCAATGTTTGTTTTCAGGTTCGTCTCGAAATTTTTTGGCCATGTAGATTCTTTTCCAGTGAGCTTTTGTCGGAATAGCAAATTTTGTCAGATCAATATGTCAGTTGTATCTTGCTTGTCGCTATTCAGTGTAGAGTTTCTATTAACAGCGAGCTTTTTACTCGGAAATGGATTACCAAATACTACAGGATTCTAATGCACAGATCCTTGTTTTCCTCTGCCAGGTAGGACGTTTCAACTACATTCGCTTGTCTACAAAGTTTGGTCTTAGATAAATTCAGTTGTATGTTAGTATCTTCCAATTTATAAAATGTTTGACCTGTTGGTTGAAAATTCTTTGGCGTCAAAGCCAAATGTTTCTGAATTGTTTCGCCGTGTGCCTGCAGTTACGGCTGGTACTTCACGTTTGTGCAGGGGTTCGTGAAGCAGATGGTGAGCCTGTGGCGGACCTACGTGCAGCTCTCAGCCGTGCTCATGGGTTCCAATGGCCTCACCAAGGCCTCACTCGCCTTCCGCAATTACTCTGTGCAAATCATGTTTAAGTCAACCAAGGTAAAATTGGCCCCCTTCTTTTTTTTTCCTCTGCCAGGTAGGCTGGCGGCGCTAGCTGATGTGCCACGGAGGTGACGGGGATGGCGACGCGCGCGGCGGAGCTGACCCACAACGCCGATGACACCAGGTAATGCGAACGCCAGCAGCCCCATGGCGAGCGGCGTACAACGACGAGAGACAACGGCCATATGACGCAAGACAACGATGGTGGCAACGATGGCGACAGTGCCGTGATTTTTTTATCCCCATCGATGTTAGGGTTTGAAATTTAGGGAAAATTTTGAATCTAAGATGAAATTCCTCTATGAGATATAGCCGTAGCGTTAGCACGGGCAATATACTAGTCTAATTAGTTTTTGTGAATTGTGACAGCATTGTAAAATTTCAAACATTGTAAAATTTAGCTGACGATTATTCAAAATATATGTAATGTACCAAAAGATTCATACATCACATGTCTTTCAGTAATACGCTACTCCTACGTTTTATAAAAATCAACGAAGTCCCACATGATTACGCGATCATTGGATGCGTCCAAAATAGTACCCGCCCTAACATCTTTAGCTGAAAATGTTGGCAAAGAGCACAAATCTAGAAAATCCCAGTCGAAACAGAAACTTCTTATATATAAATCGAAACAAACATTTTCTGTGATACTAATAGAATATTAAAATTAAACTCATTTTTGAACTGACCATCCCATTTGAATTAAACAAATATTTATGTCACAATTGCCACCACACTGTTTCCTTGTTGTCTACTCACCCCATTACGAGACACCTTTCCTTCCTTTTTTTTTGGCTAGTATATAAGAATTCCAACGCCTTTTATTTATTATACTTTTTTTTAACTTGGCTATTTCTCCTCACCTCCTCCTCTCCTTTTATTCCTCCCTCCGCCTCGCCTCAACTCTCCCATTCCGTCCCCGATCTCGCCGGATTCTCCTCCTCGCCGGCGGCGGCGATGGCGGGCAACGACAACTGGATCAACAGCTACCTCGACGCCATCCTAGACGCCGGAAAGGCCGCCATCGGCGGCGACCGGCCGTCCCTCCTCCTCCGCGAGCGCGGCCATTTCTCCCCTGCGCGCTACTTCGTTGAGGAGGTCATCACCGGCTACGATGAGACCGACCTCTACAAGACATGGCTACGCGTACGTCCGTTGCCGATGCGGCCACCGCCAATTCCACCTCTTATCTTCCGTTGCTGTTGCTATTGTGATTCCGTTACCGATCTGGGCGTGCCGTGTCTGCAGGCGAACGCCATGCGGAGCCCGCAGGAGAGGAACACGCGGCTCGAGAACATGACGTGGAGGATCTGGAACCTTGCAAGGAAGAAGAAGGAGGTAAGCTCGGTTCTTTCTCCGGTTGCTTCTCAGCTTGGACAGTGCTAGACTGCTAATACAGAGTATCATTTGACGTTGGATAGCTTTGTGGCGACTATTCTGCCTAGAGGTTGCTGATTACCTGTGCTAGTTAGATCGCCCGTTGCTTTTGCTTTCCCTTAGTTAGAGGCTTAGAACGAGGCACTGCGCTTGCTAGGTGACGTTTGGACGCAACCAGATCAATTAGATGAGATACATCAGCTTAACACCATATTGACTTGCGCGAGGAGTTGTTTTCAGACGGCATTGGCCCCTGATACAGCTTTGACGTTGTAGTTTGCCAGTCTTTCCTAAGTCTTTCTGCTGCTACCCCCTTTGTTTCTAGTCACTGACTCACTGTTAGCTTGTAAATGGGTTTCACTTGTCCAGTAGCTGGACCAACTGTGACAGATGCTGGGAACAAGGGAATTTCATGAATGAAGCATGTAAATGGCTTTCACTTGTCCAGTAACTGGACCAATTGTGACAGATGCTGGGAACAAAGGAATTTCATGAATGTCCACTACCCACTAGCTGACTAGCTGAGCCAATGGGAGCATGCTGACACTGCATATCCATTTCAGCATCTCATTTTATCTATTCCAAAGCCCTCCATGGCTATTATTCTGTCCTCAAGATGCCGCACATTCTGTTTTGACTAATAGTTCCTCTGTCATAGAGTTAAGCACTTTTGCACAGTATTCTTAGTCTACCTCTGCTTTATAAGTTGAACTCAGGTTTTACATTCTACCTCTTTGATAACTATGTAAGACCTAACACTGCATTAGTTGTAGCATGTACTAGGTTTCCTCTATATCAAAGATCACAAAGGTCCTGATTCTTCTGCTTCTGCTTATGGCCAGTATTGGAGTTGTATCTATTTCTTATCTTTCTAATATTGTCCTCTATTTTTCAAATACATATTTGTATATGCAGTTCGAGAAAGAAGAAGCTTGTCGTTTGTCAAAACGCCAGCCAGAAACTGAGAAAACACGAGCTGATGCTACTGCAGATATGTCTGAAGATCTCTTTGAAGGAGAAAAGGGAGAAGATGCTGGTGATCCATCTGTTGCATATGGGGACAGCACCACAGGGAGCTCACCTAAGACAAGTTCAATTGACAAGCTATACATAGTGTTGATCAGGTATAGAGGATATTCCTTCCAAATCATTTTTAAGTAGGGAGCATGGCAGAAATGATTCTTTTATTTTTCTTGTCGGCATTTGAAGAGGCACAGATGTTTTTTTGCCCTAACAATTGCTTAAATCCTATGGTGTTTCCCTACTGTCATGTGTTGGTGGAAAGGCAAATGAATTGCTCAGGCATATGTGCATCTGCTGTTATTGCAATGTTAAATGTGTAATTTGAAACTCATCACTGGCATATAGCCTTTGTTAATCTGTCTTCGCTTTATATTGCAGTCTACATGGTCTGGTCCGTGGTGAGAATATGGAGCTTGGCCGAGATTCAGATACGGGTGGCCAGGTAATCTTGCTGCACTCAGCTAATTAGTACACCAACTTCTATTGACCTGTATAAGTGCACATTGTAATCTAGTATATTGCTCACTTCCAATACTTGGCAACTCAAATATGACTCGATAATTTATTTATTAATAAAGTTTCATTGACTCCTTTTTTTTCCTTATTCAAAACTCAAATTTTGCAGACTGATATATCTTAATGGGCGTTCAAGTATGTTCTATAAAATACTCAGCGGTTGTCATCTAATTATAATTAGATACTTTTCCTTCTGTGCAACAATTTCTAATATTTTACTCTCTCAAAAACATTTAGACCTTGTGTCATTGATTTTAGTATTTGATAGATCACATTCCCTTTCCCCATTATAAATGAACATACCCTACAAAGCTATAACACATTTACATTTATACTTTGTCATCTGATATTTCCCATCCACCTAGTAAAAGTTCAGATGACTGTATAATTTTATTTTGACATGTTGTAGGTCAAATATGTGGTTGAACTTGCTAAAGCACTAAGTTCATCTCCTGGAGTTTACCGGGTTGATCTGCTAACAAGACAAATCTTAGCACCAAATTTTGATCGTAGTTATGGCGAACCTGCAGAAATATTGGTTTCAACAAGCAGTAAAAATTCTAAACAAGAAAAAGGAGAAAGTAGTGGCGCATATATAATTCGGATACCATTTGGTCCAAAAGATAAGTATCTAGCTAAAGAACATCTATGGCCTTTCATTCAAGAATTTGTTGATGGTGCACTCAGCCATATCGTGAGGATGTCAAAAGCCATAGGTGAAGAAACTGGCCGCGGGCATCCAGTATGGCCTGCTGTGATTCATGGGCATTATGCCAGTGCAGGAATTGCTGCTGCGTTACTTTCTGGTGCACTTAACCTTCCTATGGCGTTCACAGGACATTTTCTTGGGAAAGATAAATTGGAAGGGCTTCTCAAACAAGGGAGACAAACTAGGGAACAGATAAATATGACATACAAAATAATGTGCCGAATTGAGGCAGAGGAGCTATCTCTTGACGCATCTGAGATTGTCATTGCAAGCACTAGGCAAGAAATAGAAGAGCAGTGGAACTTGTATGATGGTTTTGAGATTATACTTGCAAGGAAGCTCCGAGCCAGAGTTAAACGTGGTGCTAATTGTTATGGCCGTTTTATGCCTCGTATGGTTGTAAGTATACACATTCTACTACCCTTGTGGTAACTCTGATCATTGCAAGTATGTTCTGTCTAGGCAATTAGCGCAAGATGTAATTGCACCAATGTCTATTGTGACTTCGATTTGATCTTATTCTCTATTCATGGCTTTTGCAGATAATTCCTCCTGGAGTTGAATTTGGTCACATTATTCACGATTTTGATATGGATGGTGAAGAAGAGAATCCATCCCCAGCATCTGAGGATCCACCTATTTGGTCTCAGGTCACTGCATAGTGCATATTCTTTATCATAGTATACACAAGGGCTTGCTAAATCATTAGTGAAGCATTTAATCAGTAGTTAATGTGGATGGTTTATTTTATTCTGTCAAACCTGAATTCAAATTTCAAACACTGACTATACATGTGCACAACTGATGGGCAGATAATGCGCTTCTTTACAAATCCTAGGAAGCCTATGATTCTAGCTGTTGCTCGCCCCTATCCTGAGAAGAATATTACTACGCTTGTAAAAGCATTTGGTGAATGTCGGCCACTAAGGGAGCTTGCAAACCTTGTAAGATTGATACTAGTTGTCCTGATGTTCTTTATTTTTTCCCCTTTTGTTACAACACCATAACCACGACACTGAGAATTGAATGATCTTGACTTTTGTGCTTACTTTTGAATTTGTGCTGTAGACATTGATAATGGGTAACCGTGAAGCTATATCTAAGATGCACAATATGAGTGCTGCTGTCTTGACATCAGTGCTTACATTGATTGATGAATATGACTTGTATGGTCAAGTGGCATACCCCAAGCATCATAAGCACTCGGAAGTTCCTGACATTTATCGTTTAGCTGCAAGAACAAAGGTATTCTCTTTCCCCCTTGGTCTGAATCCAATCATTTGAGGTGCTTATCTTTTACTACTTGTTTATCTGGTTCTAGCATATAAAGTTGTACATTTGAGAATTGATACCTACATAAAACATTCAAATAAAAGGGAAGATCACTTCATTTCATGAACTAGAAGCCATAAATTATTTAATACTAGTTTGGTTTGCTGAACTCTTACCACCTTAGTACTTGTGTTCCTTCACTATACACTAGCATGCTGGTCATATGTCGATCTTTCTGCAAATCTGCAGGGGGCTTTTGTAAATGTAGCTTACTTCGAACAATTTGGAGTTACTCTGATAGAGGTCAGAATTTTTGAGGTTCCAATTTACCGTTGCTGCTATAACTCTTTATCTGTACCCTAATTATAACCAATTGTTATATCCATGTGCAGGCTGCTATGAATGGTTTGCCTATAATTGCGACAAAAAATGGAGCCCCTGTTGAAATTAATCAGGTGTGTTTTGCTTCTGTTATTCCATTGGTACATGTACTTTGCTTTTGAAAAATATGTTAACTAATTGCAAAACATCACTATCGGTTTTCTGGTTGGATGCTAATTCAGGTCCTGAACAATGGCCTCCTTGTTGATCCGCACGATCAGAATGCCATTGCGGATGCGCTATATAAACTTCTTTCTGACAAACAACTTTGGTCAAGGTGCAGAGAGAATGGACTGACAAATATTCACCAATTCTCGTGGCCTGAACATTGCAAGAATTACCTGTCAAGGATATTAACTCTTGGCCCAAGGTCTCCTGCTATTGGTAACAGAGAGGAGCGGAGTAATACACCTATTTCAGGAAGGAGGCATATCATTGTTATTTCTGTAGACTCTGTTAACAAGGAAGATCTAGTCAGGATAATCAGAAATGCTATTGTGGTCATACATACACAAAACATGTCGGGTTCAACTGGTTTTGTGCTGTCAACTTCGCTGACAATATCAGAGATACATTCATTGCTACTATCTGGAGGCATGCTTCCCACTGATTTTGATGCTTTCATCTGCAATAGTGGGAGTAACATTTACTATCCTTCATATTCCTGTGAAACCCCAAACAACTCCAAGATTACATTTGCATTAGACCAAAATCACCAGTCACATATCGAGTATCGTTGGGGAGGAGAAGGACTAAGGAAATATCTTGTCAAGTGGGCCACTTCAGTGGTAGAAAGAAAGGGAAGGACAGAGAGGCAAATTATTTTTGAAGATCCAGAACACTCTTCAGCCAATTGTCTCGCATTTAGAGTTGTTAATCCCAATCATGTAAGCCTTTTATTTCCCAGTTGTATGTACATTCTAGAATCTTTGCGTGCATTGTGCATTCCTTCAATTAAAGCATTATCATATATTCTCTTTCATAATGTTTGACATGATTATTTTCTTACTGTAGCTTCCTCCTTTAAAGGAGTTGAGGAAGTTGATGAGAATCCAATCTCTCCGTTGCAATGCATTGTATAACCACAGCGCTACCAGATTATCTGTAGCCCCTATCCACGCATCACGATCTCAGGCTCTAAGGTTTGTCAATGTTTATTCTTCTTCGTCCTGCCTTCAGTTACCAGTTTATATTTCTTTAAGGTATAGTTCCAGCAGTTTAGGCTGCCTACTAATTTGATTAGAAATACCGTGAATGTGTATTTGTACAAGCAAAACATTAGGGGTTTGCCTAAGACCGGGATCACTAGAAATTCAGGATACAGTTCAAATGTACGATAAAAGGCTATAAACTTGGTCTCAAATCCCTGCTTAGTTAAAGAGGTCCTAAATGTTGATTTTTTCCTACAAATATAGAAAAGGGTGAAGCCTAACAATCAGTGACTAACTGACTATATTGTGTTCAAGTGACCTGACTATAGTTCATTTTGGCATGAAATTATTCTGTTTTTCATGAAAGATATTGCCCCTTTTTTTTGCATAATTGTTTTTTGACTAGGTATTCATTTGATTAAAGTTGAAAGAAGTGTTAGTATTCTATCTCAAAATGAAACTGTGGATCTTATCATTATGACTTGAACCCAAGTACCCAACTTAGTCGAGTAGCGGGCTGGTTTCCCATTTGTCATACTCCAATCATCTTTTCGCATACCTGTCTTTAAGTTGATAGATAGAAGTTTTTTTTTAATGGTCAACGTGGAGGGAGAGCATCCCCACCAGAATTGTATTTGATATAGCATGGCACAACATTAAATCAACAACCTCGTTTTAAGCTTATATTTGTAACCCCATGGACCATATTTTTTTGTTCAATAGGTACTTGTGTATACGTTGGGGGATAGAGGTGCCAAACGTTGCAGTCCTTGTGGGTGAAAGTGGCGATTCGGATTATGAGGAACTGCTGGGGGGTCTCCATAGGACCATAATCCTGAAGGGCGAGTTCAACAGCCCAGCAAACAGGATCCACACGGTGAGGAGATACCCCTTACAGGATGTCGTCGCACTCGACAGCTCCAACATCATCGGTGTCGAAGGTTACACCACGGATGACTTGAAGTCTGCCCTGCAGCAGATGGGTATACTCGCACAATAACACCTCCGGAGCTTCTGTTTCCACACCCAAGCCAACGGGAAAACGAAAGGAAAGGAGACGAACCAAGTGCAACTGTTTCCATGCTCGATGGAAATGCCGATTTTGCTTGTAGGCTGTAGAGGTTGTGTTTGTGTGTGCGTGTGTGCGGTGGTGGCCTATTCTTGAGCTGTGAATAACTGCCCTCCTTTGTTTGTAATGTCCCAAAATTTTTGATGTGAGTACCCTACAACCAAACAGGAAACAGGTTCACATATTGATAATGGAAAAGACGAATGCAAGAAAGGAAAACAAAAAATGGTTTGGAACGACAGTGTTCCATGGTACGGTATGCTGTTGCTGAGCCTGCAAAATGTATGACCTCGTTCTGCGTTTTGAACATGTATCATGTGGGTAGTTTGGGCATCAGGCCATCGGCTGTTTTCCCTGTTGACTTGCGATTATGATTTCGTAGCAAGAACAGCACAGCATGTAGCCGTCAGCTACCTTGGTCACACATGGAGTCCGGAGACTGCAGAGAGCTAAGATCCCTTTGACCCCCGCCGTGAACTCGTGAAGACATGTGCATGTGCCGATAGAGCCGGTAGCAGGGCAACCCACTTGCCGTCGGCGTACCTATCCGGCCGTGCATTCCTTCCTTCCTTTGTGCTGTGCGACCGCGTGATCAGCGGCGAGAAGCGACCTCACGCTGCACGGAATCGCACGGGCATATGCTGGCATGCCGCCGCCGATGCCGTGGAGCAAACGATCCGCGAGAAGAGCACGAATCCGTGCCGTGTGCCCCGGCCCCCGGAGGCCTGGACACGTGAGCGGAGCATGCAAGCTAGAAAAAGCAAAAAGGCCGTGGTTGGTCGGTGGAAACTGGAAAGCCACCGGCCCGGGTCCATCATCAACGGATAATACCAGATGTATGTAAATAAAAAGAAAAAAGGAAAAAAAAACCCCCGGATAACGCCGCGGCATCGACGAGGAGGCCAAGACCAAAGAGAATAGTACGCGGACGGCGGACGTAGGATCCCATCCATTGCGACGGATGTCGACGAGGGCAAGATACCAATTCACCACAGCGCACCGAGGTCTCGTCGAAGTTTCCACCAAACGAGAAACCAAAGGTTGGGAAGCGTGAGCTACGTACGATGATGCCTCTAGCTAGGAAGATCCAACGAGCAAGGCACCAACTTGTACTTGCCCTTGCCCAGCAGCTGAGGGACGGAATCCAACGATGTTGTCAAGGGTTTTTGTTTGAATGGCTACCACACTTGCGTTAGCCTGTTAGGTTTGGTTTTATTACCAAGGTGGTGGTCGCCATGGTCAGGTTAAGCTAAGTTTAATACACTATTGTGTCCACGATGCAGGTCTATGATGTCGAAAGGCTATTACTTGCTCCGTTTCAAATCACGAGTCGTTATGCCTTTTTTAGTTACATAATTTTTTTTATTATGCATCTAGACATACATTATGTCTATATAAGTACATACATAGTAAAAGCTATATATTTACAAAAGTCAAGAACAATCTTCAATTTGAAACAAAGAGAATATGCCACAAGTATTTACTCCTTCAGTTCTAAATACTATTATGTCCATGATCATCTTTTAGGAAAAAAATCTACGGGTTCAAATAAATACAAGATGTATTTTGTGGAGAATTTAGTGACTAATTTGACATTATATACGTTGGTATGAAACATTTAATACAAAGATAAAATAAACTATATTTTTAAAAACCAGGAGAGTGTATGTAAACCTAGTAGTAGCCATATGAAATCATGTTGTCGGGAATCAGACGTCTCATAAGTAAATAACAGTGAATATGTGAGAATAAAGACAATTTTCTTTTCTACCATCATGTCAATCCAAGATACACAATTGCTCAAAAAAAAAAAAGGATGGACGACGATATTGCGTGACCTATCCTGCGTTTAGGAAACACGCGGCCTCCCCCCACCACCTCGTTGCGGCACGGTAGGGTCTTGTCGGAGCTCCGAGGCCGTGGGCCTCATCAACCCTACTACGCCCGCGGCAACCTCTTCCTCCTCCCCCCTGCTGCCGCCATGGCCATGGTCCCCCGGCCCTGTCGCCTCCTCCTTCGCTCTCTCTGGCGCTGCCTCAGTTTTTCGCCGCCATCTCTCCCGTCCCCACCGCCGGCCCTACATGGCTCCCCCGAGCCCCTTTCTAAGTTCGCGCCGAAGATGGAGACGAGGGGGGGGGGGGGGGGGAGGGGGCATCGCGAAGGGGTGTCACACGCTGACGGCGTAGCACGCCGGGTCATGTAACAGAGTTTGCGAAGAAGGATACTACAAGACACACTTGGCAACATCTCAAACCGTCGATTAAATAAAATGCTATAAACTCTAAGGCACATCGTATAATATTTGGACCATATTAATTGTTTTATTAGTGCCCCTGGCGTAGCACGCCGGGTCATGTAACAGAGTTTGCGAAGAAGGATACTACAAGACATACTTGGCAACATCTCAAACCGTCGATTAAATAAAATGCTATAAACTCTAAGGCACATCGCAGAATATTTAGACCATATTAATTGTTTTATTAGTGCCCCTGCGTAGACATTCCACTCCAACAGCCAAAAAAAAGCCCAAAAAGAAGCAACTGACACCAGTGAAAAACGCACCATGTGGGCTTGTTTGGATAGAACCCTGGGCTAGTTGCCTAGGCTATTCACCTGCCTGGGAGTTATCTGTATTTATTTACAAGAATGCCTGGCTAGGCAAAGCTAAAACATGCTGTGTTCTTTGGTTGATGCCTTGGAAGTGAGCCTGGGCTGGTAGAGAAGCCAGGCATCGTTTGGTTGTTCAGCTTGCCTGGGTTACACTCATAATTGTGTACGAGTGCCAAAGACTACTTTCATATGAAGCATTTCATTGATAAAGTAATTGTTGATATATGGAGGATTTCACATCATGAGAATAAATAAACCAAATATCTGATATAAAATAAGTCATTATATTTTCAGTTGAGAACAACACATTATGAAACAAATAAACCATGAACTCATATTCCAGAAAAAGTAATGAACTCATATGAGCTCTATTCATAATCTCTCACACAAGAGTTTTCAAGCTATAGGCTAACAAATATTGCAACTTAAGATTACATAATAATTCGCTGATACACAAAAGAATAACAAATATGCTGTCCCAAGAGTCTGAAACTTCTCCATAAGCGTCAGCTACTGACTATCAACTTTGGGAGCACCTAATAATTCTTGCAACCTGTCAAAGAACTGAATTGGTTTTGAGAGAATCCCACGGTCATTTGGCGGCATTAAAAAAATAAGAATCATTCAAGATAATACATGTAAGATGAATATTTAGGCAAGAGATAATTATCGAGAGTTCACTCAAAGTAGACTTGGAGAGAGTCACCATTTTTGTGTCAGCCACCGCCACTCTCATTCATATGCTTAGCCACAAGTCCCCAACTAGTATCCTTATGCCGCCTCCAATGACGCTGAACTTGATCCACAGTATAGGTAGTGCCATATTTGGAGTTTACGGCAGATGTACAAGCTGTGTGATGCATCTTCTTGAAAACACTTTTTGGGGGCATCGCCAGCTTCTTCTCAATGTACCAATCAAGGAGAAATTCAGATATAACTGCAGGCCAATTTGTAGCTTTTGCCCTTGGATTTGATCCTGCAGCTTTTTCACCTCCCTTGCCCTTAGCATTCATGCTGCTTTCTCCTGTATCCATTGAGTGAACTACAGAAAAAAAATGCAAGTGAAGAAAACAGCAAGCAACATTACAGGTCT
This sequence comes from Miscanthus floridulus, assembly GCF_019320115.1. Lineage (NCBI taxonomy): Eukaryota > Viridiplantae > Streptophyta > Magnoliopsida > Poales > Poaceae > Miscanthus > Miscanthus floridulus. The sequence continues at coordinate 20,394,331 of NC_089587.1, forward strand.
GACATATATATTGCAGTGATGAAAACAGCAATCAACAATACAGGAAAACAGCAAGCAAAAGTACATATATGTTGGCATGTTGCTAAATAGTAATAAGTCTTACAAGCTACTGGTTCAGTAAACTATATTGACAATGGGAATTAAAATATTGCAAGGAAACATAGCTAATTGTGGCCAATCACACAATTTCTCCAAGAAGGTGGCAAAAGATAGCTTACTACTTTAATAAATTTATTAGATGGCAAGCGTGTTACCTACTAATTCTTCCAAAAAGAAAAATTGTAAAAATATAATAATGGAAGCTACTTCCATTGATAGGATCACAGTACGCACATGCTAAAAGTAAGCCTAATTTCACATGCTGCAAGGAAAAAGGTCGATATGTCTGTGTAGCAAGAAAATAGTGATCATCTCTTTATTAACTATCACCAAGGAAACTAATAATTGCAAAGAAAAAAAATAGATCTGTATGGACCACGTTGTGTAAACTGCAACCAAGACTAATCTAGCATACGTATATAGAAGATTGAAATAGCAGCAGGAAGTTGAGAAAATAGAAATGGATTTTGCTCGCACCTTTCTTGCACGGGATCTGAGAACAAATCTGGAAGTCAAGGAAGAAGCAAAATACGAAATAAGAGAGGAGGCCACCAGATCTTTGCTGCACCAAGAGGATAACCCTGGAACATCCTCCATCTTTGTGGAGAGAACAGGGGAAGGGAGTTGTGGCTACGGGAGAGAGAGGAAAGGGGAAAATGAAGAGGGGATAAGATAGAGACTTTGGCATTTCACCCATCATCGAAAACTGGTTTCGCACTTTTACCATCCCGTAAAATGGTTTCGCTAATTTGCCATTATGAAACATGTGCAACCCGCCGGAATGCCATTTGGTGACTTTAGATCTTAAAAAAATGAAAAACGAAGTTTTCTTCCACATTTACCCCTTGCCCTTTCCTTCTTCTTTCATGTGAGAGCACACGGACGGACGAAACCGAGGGAGGAGAAACGGATCGAGCGAGCGCTTCTTCTCCGAGCGGGCGCACCCCCACAACAGCGCCGCGAGCCTCCAGCGATGCCCGCCCGCCCCCCACGGCAGCACCACCCGCTCGCCTTCGCCATGCAGAGTCGTGTTCCCACCAGCGAGGCATGGTGGCTGCAGCAGGGACCTCGGGTCGGGACAGACTCGCCCGCTCGATGGCCGGCCGCGGGGAAGAAGACGACGGAGTGCGCCCTCACCTGCCGCGAGGAAGACGTACTGCACCGGGCAGGGGCAGCGCCCGCGCCCTCGACCGCCGGAGCCGGGGTCGGATTCACTCCCACGCACGCGGGAGCCGGAGCCGGTGCCGCTCGCCGTTGGATGACCCGTCGTCGATGGCCAGCGCGATCCCGGTCGGCCCCCCAGCCGCGTCCGCCCTGACAACGGCGACGCCCCGCGTCCAGGTGACCTCGATCCGGAGCTCCTTGTGCAGGCTCGCCCCCCACGCCTCCCCCTCCACTGCAGGCAGCTGTCCCGGCTTCCACCGCGCTTGTCAAGGTCATCCGCCGCGCGCAGAAGGCGCGCGGGGACTCCCACCTCGGCGTGGACCAGTTGCTGGTAGGCCTCCTCGAGGATCCCCAGGTCTCCGACGCACTCAAGGAAGCCGGCGTTGCCGCGGCACGGGTGAAGGCCGAGGTCGACAAGCTCCGCGGCGAGGACAACCGCCACGTGGAGTCTGCATCTGGGGACACCAGCTTCTAGGCGCTCAAGAAGTACGGCCGCGACCTCGTCGAGGTGGCGGGCAAGCTCGACCCGGGCTGCGGGGGCCATGTCCTCCGCCGAATCTACGTCCTGAGACGGAGCTTGGGGCGGGGCCTGCGGCTCGCCGATGCGGGGAAAAAAGAAGACGGAGTGCGCTCGCATCCGCCGCGGATTGACTCGCCCGCCGCCGTGGCCGCGTTCGCCAGCTCGGTGGGAGACCGCGGGGAAGACGAAGAGGCGCCAGAGGAGCGCCTCCTCCACACCTTGGCGTCGGTGCCGAGGATGCCATCGCCGAGGAGAAAGCAGGGCAGGGGTAGGAGTGGAAGAAAACTTCGTTTTTCGTTTTTTTGAGATCTAAAGTAACCAAATGGCATTCCGGCGGGTTGCACATGTTTCATAATGACAACCTAGCAAACCATTTTACGGGATGATAAAAGTGCGAAACCAGTTTTCGATGATAGGTGAAATGCCAAAGTCTCTATAGGATAAGATCGGCTCTGTGCTTTGGATTACAGCCAGCCAGCCAGGCAACTCGGGGGAAGCCCAGGCGCTCGATTTCTTATGCCTGGTGCTCGGCAACCGGTCCAGGCAGCTCCCATCAGGCAAGGATAGCCAGGGTTCCATCCAAACAGAGTCCAGGCAACCTCCAGGCAACCCAGGCAAATTTGGCCAGGGTGCCATCCAAACAAATCCTCAACATCGCAACGTCCATAAAACTGTGTCGTGATCCCACAGAGCCCAAGCAAGCCCGCACCGCCATCAACCCGTCCGCGAGACAAAACCAACCAACCAAAAGCTATTCCCCTTCCCCATCTCCGGACCAGCGCCGCCGCCGCCCGCCAGTCTCCGGCCACGGGCACCTCCGGCGCGCCTCCCCCGAGCCCAAACCCAAGCTCCATCCCGCCGTGGATAACCGCGTGAGGAGGGGCGCACCGGCCGGACCCCGGCGGGCCAGATGGTGTCCGGCGCCGGAGGGGGCGAGTAGCGCGATTGGCAGCCACGAACGGATCGGCGGCGGCGCCGCGAGGCGGCGGTCGGGGCGGGGGCCACCATGTCTGCGGTAGTGTGCGGCAAGAGGTCCTCCATCTTCGGCGACGACCTTGTAGCTTCCCCTTCCTCCCCTCCGTCCCCTTCCCACCACCATCACCCCGCCAAGCGGGCCCGCTGCTCCCCGTCCCGCCGGAGGGAGGTTCTGCTCCACCACCACCTTCTCCCGCTCTTCCCCGACATGGATCCCCAGGTTCGTCTCTGCGCTTTACTCATTTGTTTTTTGTTTGCAAAAAATTCTGGTGGGACGTCGCATTTGCGCACTGAAAGCTGGCTCGGTTCATCATCGTGCCGAAAATTTAGTTTTTACAGGGATCAGATTCAGTTGCTCAGAAGTGTAGATCAGATGAAGCTGCTCCTGCTAATTCGTTTGGTGAACCTAAGTAGTACTATTTGACGTGAGATTGTAGTATATTTGGATGTGAAGAACCTTCCTTTCGTGTAGATTTGTGGTTTCTCAGTTGACGTTTGCCATTTAGGATTATTATACAAGTTAATGAATTATGGTGTTTTTCTGCTGAAACAGGGACTCCTTTCGCTCAAAAGTTATGTTTTTTAATGTTTGATTGATGCACAAGTGTTTTGACATATGAGTTTGGGCTGCTGTGACGCATCATAATGAACCTGTTGTACTCATCTTTTTCACTTAAATGAAGGATGAATTTGGGCATTTATCAAGCAGCAACTGTAAGAGTACTGGCATGTGAAGGTTGTAGTGCATACAACTTGTTCAGCCTCTGTTATAGCCAAGCTGGAAATTTTCATTTCAAGCACATGCTGTTTGCTTATATACACCTATATAAGGCAGGATTATATCAATCTTCATCTGGTTTCTATGCCTTATTTGGAATACCCACTAAGAAGCTTGCTCTGACTTCTGAGCATTTCAGCATGTTGCATAAGTCACCTATTTTGGAAGTGTTCAGTGCTCAATAGGTATTAGATTAGCTGATGCCTTTTTGGTTACTCTGTTTGTTTGAAGCTCTCTGATGGGTTCACAGGTTTCAGGAAGACCTTTTTCATATTCTGGTGTCACATTTGCTTCTTGCACTTAGCAGTGTGCTATGATGTCATTCGTTGTGCAATTAAAGTCTCACTGCACTATACAACAACAACAACAACAACAACAACAACAACAACAAAGCCTGTCAGTCCCAAGCAAGTTGGGGTAGGCTAGAGTTGAAACCCACCAAGAGCCCCTAGTCACGGTTCAGGCACTTCAATAGCTGCTTTCCAAGCACTCCTATTTAAACATAGATCTCTAGGTATATCCCAAGCTTTTAGATATCTTTTTATTGCCTCCTCCCATGTCAATTTCGGTCTACCTTTACCTCTCCTCACATTATTAGCTTGGCTTAGGACTCCACAATGCACTGGTGCCTCTGAAGGTTTCCTTTGGACATGGCCAAACCACCTCAACCGATGTTGGACAAGCTTTTCTTCAATTGGTACTACCCCTAGGCGGTCACGTATATCATCGTTCCTAGCTCAGTCCATTCTTGTGTGACCACAAGTCCATCGCAACATACGCATTTCTGCAATACTCAGTTGTTGAACATGTCGAATCTTTGTAGGCCAACATTCTGCTCCATACAACATAGCCGGTCTAATCACTGTTCTATAAAACTTGCCTTTTAGCTTTTGTGGTACTCTCTTGTCACAAAGAATGCCAGAAGCTTGTCGCCACTTGATCCACGCTGCTTTGATTCTATGGCTAACGTCCGCATCAATATCTCCATCCCTCTGTAGCATCGTTCCTAGATAACGAAAGGTATCCTTCTTAGGCATTACTTGACCTTCCAAACTCACATCTCCCTCCTCCTGTGCACCTCCGCCAAAGTCACATCTCTTGTATTCAGTTTTAGTTCCGCTTAATCTAAAACCTTTAGACTCAAGGGTTTGCCGCCACAACTCTAGTTTCCTATTTACTCCCACTTGACTTTCGTCCACTAACACTACATCATCAGCGAACAACATACACCAAGGGATATCCCCTTGAATGTTCCTGGTAACCTCAAAAAGTCTCACTGCACTATCTATTTTAAAAATTAAAATGCTGCTTTCAGTTACACAAGTTCAATGTAACTATGTATCTAGATCAATATTGTTTGAGATGTCTTGCTGCTAATCATAAATTCTTCTTGTTGCATATTTAACTCGTCTTGGTAGCGAATAGAGCTGGATTTATCTATCATAACTTGATGTTCTTGATTTTCATTGGTATGATTCTCATTTTCAAAATTATTTCAGTTGCTTGAAAAAGCTCTTGAGGCCTCTGGAGATGATTTGGACTCTGCAATAAAGAGATTAAACGAGCTGCGCCTGGAGTCAGCTGGGCCTATGCTATCTGCCACCGTTTTTTGCGAATCTGAGAAGGGCATATCATCAGCTCTTAAGTTATCGGCTGAAGGTATGTACATTAGATTTCATCTGGGAATAGTTGCATATCAAATAAAATGTAGCATATATTAGTTGTGATTACACATTTATCATCAGTAAGAATTTTGTTAAGTTACTGTTGCTACGAATGTCAACATTTGCCTGATGGTGTATAAACTGTTGAGCAATGCCATCAAGGAGGCATATTTAATTGTTTTACCAATATTACAGATTATGAGTGTTTGTTGTCAGTCCTGATTTCCCATTGTTATGGCAAACGTGTACTTGATGCAGCAGTGAATTCTTATAAACTGCATATGTAACTAAAGCTAAGCTATGTAGCTCTGTCATCCGTGTTCTCAATTGACGTATGTGTCAGTTTCGCCCTTTTTTCCTTGGGCATTACTTAAGCATTTATTAGTAGTATATGTATCATTTAGCGACCAACTTATACTGTATATATTCATGAATTCTCTATTTTGTGAATCAAATTTGAAATACCAACTTTATGATTCTCCATCTTGGACAGGTACCACCAGCAATGGCCATTTGGACGTAGCTACAGAAAACCCACCGGCAACTGATAACTCTCAGACAAATCATCATAGCTCTGAATGGGTTGAGCTGTTTGTCAAAGAGATGATGAGCTCCTCCGACATAGATGATGCACGAGCTCGTGCATCCAGGGCTTTGGAGGTGTTTGAAAAATCCATCATGGATCGAGTTGGAGCTGAAGCAGTGCAGAATTTGCATAGGGTACTACAGCATGCATTACATGCCATTTTGATCTTAGGATTTGTTCTCCTTGGGAAGCTTAAGTAGTTATGCTTTTTTTTACCCTCCATAGGAAAATGTGATGCTAAAGGATCAACTGGCAATAATTCTCCGAGAGAATGCTGTTCTGAAGCGGGGCGTTGCGATACAGCATGAACGCCAAAAAGACTTTGATGCGAGGACTCAGGAAGTCGACAGCCTGAAACAGTTGGTATTGCAGTATCAGGAGCAGCTGAAAACTCTTGAGGTACTCCCGTTCATCACCCTTGTGATTTCGATCCTTTGATATTTATTCTGCAAAAAGGTAAACTGTGATACATGGTTCGATGCAGATAAATAATTATGCACTTAGTGTGCATTTGAAGCAGGCTCAGCAGAACAATTCTATGCCTGGACGTTTCCCGCCTGATGTCTTCTAATGCTTTATCATGGCTCATCAGAATAATTATGTACCTATTAAGATATTTGAAGTGAGGGAGAGGGATTCGCTTATATTTCTACTGCTATAAGTAGACCCAGGACCTTGAGTTCGACTCAAATGTTGCCAGTACCATTATACACCATCATCGGAGATAGGCACTGATAAAGCATCGACATTAAGGTTAAGATATGTTGTGCACTGGAAGCTGGAAGTTGAGATGAAATAGCATGTTAGGGTTGGAAGTGCACTATGTCCTTGCAGCCTGCTTGTAATAATGGTTCTTGCGGAGGAAGCTCGGATGAAGTTATATTGGCTGTATGTGTTTGAAGTGTAAGAACTGATATAATGTATGTAAGCTTAAGACACAAAAAACAAAACAATGTTTAAAATAATTTTTTTCGCACATCAAGCAGGAATTATTTATTTTTATTTATAATGAGGTATCTGCACCCACAGTGACACACTGGACGTCGAATATGCTTGTAGAACATTCTTCGGAATTCATCAGTTTTCATGGTGTTGGTTGAATGCCTCCAAAATTTGGAATAAGGCTGTCAGCATTTCTTTTTTTTTTATTCCTCAACTCTTCTCGTAGTATTTGAATTCACGCAATAACTCACACCACCATCACTTCGCACGTGACGGGTATGTCACCCTAACCATTGTGGCGCATCTAGGTGTGAGGTTGTGCTGAAAATATTGGGGAAAGACGTCGGTGGGAAACGCGAGTCGAGCAGGGCTCGAGAACTCACGACTGGCCGCTCCACCACTGAAAGCCAGTGCCGACCCAGCTACGGCTCGTTCCCAGGCTGTCAGCATTTCTTGTGTTCATTGAATGCCTGAATATGCAATCTGAAGAGCAACCCTGTCACATCACAGCCTAAGGCTTTGTCACCGATGGACGATTTACATCAACAGATTTACCCAGACCCGATTTTTAATCCAGTTGGCCGGCACTTGAATTTGGATACGTGTAGTACGTACTCAGTCCGGTGCACGTACGCGTCGTCAGGTCAGCTGATTATTTGGGTTATAGAAATAGAGAGCAGAGAGGCAGGAGCGAAGATGAGTACGTAGATGACACCGACTAGCCATGCATTTGGCCACTGCGTGGCGACTGCACGTCGCATCCTGTGGCACCGTCTTGCAGCTTAATTTGGAAGCGAAACTTGCGTGCGAGTAACGAGCGGCGACCCTGGCAGCTCGACGAGCAGCGACGTGACCATGCGCCCGGCATCTCGTGTGGACGACGGCAGTGCCGAGTTGCCCACCTGACTTAGCTTGTGATGCCTCCGTTCACCCCTCTTTATGTACGCACACATAGCATCTGGCCACCAGACGCTCCAGTCGACTGGCCACAGCAAACGCTAATAAGCTTGCAGAAGCTAGGAACCAGCTAGTATGGAGCAAGCGTCGCACTACCTCTGCCTCTTCCTGGCTCTGCTCCTACCCCTCCTGCTCCTCTGGCTGCTCAGGAAGCGCGACGGCAACGCCGGCGGCGTCCGGCTGCCGCCGGGCCCATGGAAGCTGCCGGTGATCGGCAGTCTACACCACATCGGGGGCAAACCGCACGTGTACCGCGCGTTCGCCGACCTTGCGCGGCGCCTCGACGCACCTCTCATGCACCTCAGGCTCGGCGAGGTCCCCGTCGTGGTGGCCACGTCCAGGGACGCCGCGCGCGAGGTCCTGCGGACGAACGACGTCGCGTTCGCCACGCGGCCGTCGAGCCCCACCGCAAAGATCATGATGGAGGACGGGGTGGGCCTGGCGTTCGCGCCCTACGGCGACCTGTGGCGCCAGCTCCGGAAGATGAGCATCATGGAGCTCCTCAGCGCCCGCCGCGTCCAGTCGTTCCGCCACGTTCGGGAGGACGAGGTGGCGCGCATCGTCGCCGCGGTCACCGCCACCCCGCCGGGCGAGCCCGTCAACGTCAGCCACCGGATCGCCGTGATGGTCGCCGATTCGGCGGTGCGTGCCATGATCGGGGACAGGTTCAGCAGGCGGGACGAGTTCTTGGTGTCGCTCGAGGAGGGGCTCAAGCTCCTCCCCGTGTTCAACCTAGGCGATCTATTCCCATCGTCGCCGTTTGTGAGCTTCCTCAGCGGCACGGCACGGCGGGCGCACGCAAACCACCGGAAGAACTCTGAGCTCATGGGGTGCGCCACCAAGCAGCACGAGGAAAGTACAGCCGCAGCGGTGGCGAACGGCGGTGCGCAGGAGGAAGAGGACCTGGTGGACGTGCTCTTGAGGATACAAAAGGAAGGTGGCCTCGACATGCCTCTCACAATGGGAATGATCAAAGCCGTTATCCTTGTAAGTGCATACATAGAACAAGTATTTGTTAGGATCGATGTGTGTACCTCTGTGTGTAACCATAGATCCGGTTAGCGTCCTTGACGTTTCTCTTTGCGGCACAGCAACATAGACGTCGGTGCCGCGGTGTAGTAGGAGTCATCCAGCGCGGTGGAGAGAAGTCCAGTGGTGCCGGCGGAGAACCTGCAGGCGCGACGGTGGTGGTGGCGGGGCACATCCCGTCGCTGGCAGCACGGTCTTTAGATCGGTTTAGGGTTACTGTAGGTGGGTGTGGCTGCTCACGGCGAACCTCGTCAAACGAGCCCCGATCCCCACCTTCTCTATTTGTATGTGCTGTGCGACAGGGGCCCACCAACCAGTTAGGGTTGGACTCCCCCGATCAGGGAGCAGAGGCAAGGGCCCAATAGACCGTTGGGCCTATTGGTGGAGATCAACTAACATTCTCCCCCTTGATCTCATTCCATCTTTCAATTTCATATCATTTACTTTTGTTCATTCCATTACAAATTAGCTCATAGAGCATGTCTCATCGTCATGGTCCATTGCCGATAGACTTAACAGCTACAACTCACTACTCTGTTCTGAAATAGATACTTATCTTTGGGTCTTCTTTTGTCCAGAAATTTTAGGCTTTCCCTTAAACCCATGCTAGCTACATGTTCTCTGAACACCATGTTCTCTGAACATGTTGGGTGGTAAGCCTTTTGTAAGCGGATCCGCGAGCATCATTTCTGTACTTATATGCTCAAGACTTATGACTTGATCCTGGACTTTATCTTTCACAACATAATACTCTATGTCAACGTGTTTGGCAGCACCACTTGACTTATGTTGTGAGCATACTGTACTGCCAGATTATAATTGCAGTATGACTTTAAGTGGTCTATAGATGTTGTCGGTGTTTTGGAACCGGGGGTCCCTCAACCAACGAGTGAATTTGTGCTGCGTGCCCCTAATCCCGGATGGTGATGCAAAGAGACACAAGGTTTATACTGGTTCGGGCAATCGAGGCCCTACGTCCAGTCTGAGAGATCGATCTTGTATTCCTTGCACCTGAGTGCTCGTAGCAGGGGGTTACAAGCTGGGTGAGAGAGGGGGCTCGTCCCAGGTCTCGGCGAGGGTGGTGCTGGCTGTTTGAGACGTTGTTCTCAAGCAGCGTAGAGGTGTCTAGTTCTATCGGTGTGTTCGTCCTTCTCTCTCCCAGAAATGGCCCTGACTACCTCCTTTTATAGTTACAAGGAGCAAGCCAGAGGTACATGAGAAGACTACTATTTGCTAACGTGTTCTGCTCCCCGGAGCAGCGTGGCGGCGTGGGAGTTCCCGTCGGTGTCTAGTCGGTATGGCCTCCGGGCTGGCGACCTGCTGCGCTACTGTACATTTGTTGACTTGGTGGAGTGCCAAGGCCTGGGGTCTCCTGTGGTCGGTTGTGCCGAGGCCGAGGCCCGCTTGTGCCGAGGCCTTTGTAGACGGTAATGCGGGGTCTTGGCGGCCATCGTTGTAGTCAGCGCGGAACGTGCGTCTACAGGACATGGTACCCTGTATTGTCAGCAGGGGGTGGTAAAAAGGTGATTTGACCGTTGTCCCGTCGCTCCTGTCGCGGTGCGCGGTGGCTTACGTAGTGGGCGCGGTTGGACGCATTGATTGGATGTGACAGCTTGCCAGAGCGGCTTTTGAGGCGGAGGCGACGAGGTTGCGGGACGAGCCCAGCCTCGGACGAGGCGGAGCGTGGCCAGCTCGCCTGAGGCCCTATCGGTAGTCTCGGGCGAGGCGGAACTCGGTCAGTTTGCTGGTCCCGAGGTCACAGGAACCCAGTTCTGATTTCCCATGTTGTGTTCGTCCTTGGTGCAGGAGTTTAGGCAGCACAGTAGCCGGTAACCTCTGCACAGTCCCATCGTGGATGGCAGGGCGCTGACGTGCTGGTCTGTTACGTTGCCGTACTGTGCCGTCGTGGGGCTCCAGTATGGCTTGATGCAGGGCATGGGAGGCGACGTGCCGGTCACCGTGTAATGACGTCGTAGGGGTCAGCGGCTCTGCAGATGCCGAGGCCGAGCCATCGTGGGGGGCTCGGTGGTCATGAACCCTCAGACTGCCGAGCCCGTGAAGCAAACTGTCGAGGCCTTGGGGGGAGTTATTAGCCCTGGGTACTGATTCCGAGGCCACAGTAGTCCAGACGTGGCTCCCCATACCGCGTTGTCCTCGGTGTAGGAGTGGGCAGCATAGTGAGGCATGGGCGTCAACCCATGTGCACGGTGGTTAGCACAGTGGCGGGTAACCCCTGCCCAGTCCTGCCTCACGTCCCATCGGCCATTCTGCTGTACTGTATCGGGCACGCGGCTGTTGTCAGGGGCAGCAGTTGGCTGAGTTGATGCGACACGACGTTTTGCCAGAGGAACGGGAGAAGGAAGAGGTAGCGGAGTGCTGCCGAGCCCGCCATGCGCGAGACGGAGGGTCGGTGGCACGGCCGAGGCCGTGGTGAGGGGGCCTCGGGCGAATCGGAGAATCGGCCGAGGCTCGCGGTGATGAGCCTCGGGCGAATCGGAGAATCGGCCGAGGCCAGCAGCGTTTTGGCTGGCTTCGATCTTTACGAAGTCTAAGCAATCGTTTTTTGGATCTTGCTTAGGGTACCCCTTCTCATGGTATCCGACAGTAGCCCCCGAGCCTTGGGGGGAGTGGAGGCACTCCCCCTGAGGTTCTGGCGAGAATTGACTCCTGATAGTTCCTGTCGGGATGGTGTTTTTGTTTTCGAGGCTTCGGTGGGTGCGCGCGAGCGCACCCGCCGGGTGTAGCCCCCGAGGCCCTGGAGGAGTGATTTCACTTCTTCAGGGGCTTTTTTCTCTTTTGTGTGAGGCGTTTTCATCGTGTTTGCCGGGCCCGTGGGTGCGAGTTCGGATCGCAGGGCCTCGACGATGTTGCGGGAAGAGCCCCTCAGCCTCCGCCTGGAGCGAGAGGGCCGTCAGGGGTTCACCCGGCTTTTTGCACGACCCTCGCGCTTCCTTTTCGCTCGGAAGGAGGGTTTGTATTACCGAGCCCCCTCGTGTGCGAGCCCAAGTCGCTGGGTCTCGGCAAAGTTTGCAGGAGGAGCCCCCGAGTCCCTCGCACGGAGCGAGAGAGTGGTCAGAGGTCCCCCTGGCCTTCAGTTCGCCCCTCGCGCGTGAGGGTCTGTCGGCCGAGGCCCCCTCGGGTGCGAGCCTAGGTCGCGGGGTCTCGGCGTCTTTTGCAGAAGGAGCTCCCTAGCCTCCGCATGCAGCGAGAGGACCGTCAGGAGTCCTTCCGGCTTTTTGAACGACCCTCGCGCTTCCTTTTCGCTCGGAAGGAGGGTTTGTATTGCCGAGGCCCCTTGTGTGCGAGCCCAAGTCGCTGGGTCTCGGCAAAGTTTGCAAGAAGAGTCCCTTAGCCTCTGCGCGGAGCAAGAGGGCCGTCAGGGATTCTCCTGACTTTTTGTTCGACCCTCGCGCTTCCTTTTCGCTCGGAAGGAGGGGTGGAAGATGCCACGCTACCCTCGGTGGGCGCGAGCGACGGCATCTCCGGTGAGCTGTTATCGGGTAAGTCCGAGTGGAGGCCCGTACCCCGTTCGCTGGGGGTCGGCTAGCGGTCCGGAGACGCGCTCCAAGAGTACCGGAGGGTTTCTCTAGTGGGTGCCGAGGCCGTTCGCTGGGCCTCGGTGGCTCGGTGCCTCCCTACGGTGGGATCCCATTCGGAGACTTCCCTGCCGGTCTCGGACACGACACAGGGCGTCCCAAGCGTTTCGCTTGCTTGGGCCTCGGCCTCGTATAGGCTTGCCCGTAATCGTCCCTGACTCTTTTGCCCTGGGGCGGCTGTCGAAACCCCTGGGGGCCCAGCCCTCGAACCCCTGGACCGTAACGGGCTCGGTTCACTTGTCTTTACCTCGGGTGCAGGAAGAGCCCCCGTGCCTCCGCACGGGGCGAGAGGGCGGTCAGGGGTCTTCCCGGCTTTTTTGTCCGTCTCCCTCACGTCCTTTTCGCTCGGACGGGGGCTGTTTGCCGAGCCCACTCGTGTGCGAGCCTGAGCCGCTGGGTCTCGGCAAAGTTGCAGGAGGAGCCCCCGAGTCTTTCGCACGGAGCGAGAGAGCGGTCAGAGGTCCCCCTGGCTTTTGGTTCGCCCCTCGCGCGTGAGGGTCTGTCGGCCGAGGCCCCCTCGGGTGCGAGCCTAGGTCGCGGGGTCTCGGCGTCTTTTGCGGAAGGAGCTCCCTAGCCTCTGCGCGGAGCAAGAGGGCCGTCGGGAGTTCTCCTGGCTTTTTGAACGACCCTCGCGCTTCCTTTTCGCTCGGAAGGAGGGTTTGTATTGCCGAGGCCCCTCGTGTGCGAGCCCAAGTCGCTGGGCCTCGGCAATGTTTTGCAGGAAGAGTCCCTTAGCCTTTGCGCGGAGCAAGAGGGCCGTCGGGGATTCTCCTGACTTTTTGTTCGACCCTCGCGCTTCCTTTTCGCTCGGAAGGAGGGGTGGAAGATGCCACGCTACCCTCGGTGGGCGCGAGCGACGGCATCTCCGGTGAGCTGTTATCGGGTAAGTCCGAGTGGAGGCCCGTACCCCGTTCGCTGGGGGTTGGCTAGCGGTCCGGAGACGCGCTCCAAGAGTACCGGAGGGTTTCTCTAGTGGGTGCCGAGGCCGTTCGCTGGGCCTCGGTGGCTCGGTGCCTCCCTACGGTGGGATCCCATTCGGAGACTTCCCTGCCGGTCTCGGACACGACACAGGGCGTCCCAAGCGTTTCGCTTGCTTGGGCCTCGGCCTCGTATAGGCTCGCCCGTAGTCGTCCCTGACTCTTTTGCCCTGGGGCGGCTGTCGAAACCCCTGGGGGCCCAGCCTTCGAACCCCTGGACCGTAGTAGGCTCGACGCCCAGTTCCTTTGCCTGAAAGGAATCGGGTGGGGGTTACCTCTCTCCCTGCGGTTAGCAACGGCAGGCGCGCCTTTTGAGGCAGCCTTTTCGGGGAGGTGAAACGGCGCGACGTGGCGTCAGTCGACGGGACGTAACTGCACGTGCAATAAATGAGGAGGGAGTGGGCGATAAGACCGGATCTGGATAACCGCGCCGGATTTTCTGGGGGAAACTTCCCCGATTTCGTCGTCCGGCGGTTTCGATTCGTCCCTGCATAAATACGCAAACAGCCTTGCCCTCTCCCTCCTTACCTTTTCCGCGCTCGCTTTTGCTGCCTCCGTGCCGTCGCCGAGAGCGTAGAGCGCCGGGGAAGAGAAGTGCGAGGGCGAGAGATCGAGAGAGAGAGAGAGAGAGAGATTACCGCCGCAGCAGCGTCGTCCGCCGCGCCATGGCTGGTGGTCCCGTCATCCTCCCGGCGAATCCCTGGGAGCGGTCCGACGTTACCGAGGAGAAGCTGGAGTCGCTCGTGGAGGCCGGTCTTCTTCGCCCAATCACCGACCCCGACGAGCCGGAGTGGATTGCTCCGGGGGACGAGTCGGAGCCGAGGCCGCGCGACGGTTACGTGGTGAGCTTCGTCGTCTTCCACGAGCGAGGCTTCGGGTCGCCGGCGGACAGCTTCATGCGGGCACTCCCGCACTACTATGGTGTGGAGCTGCACAATTTCAGCCCCAACTCCATCGCGCAGGCGGCCATCTTCGTCGCCGTCTGCGAGGGGTATCTGGGGATCGCTCCGCACTGGGAGTTGTGGCTCCATTTGTTCCGAGCGACGTTCACCTCCAAGGCGGGGGGAACGAGGGGGGCTCGGAAGGCGCAGAGGGCCGGCGGCTGCACCCTTCACGTGCGCCAAGACCGGCAGTCCCTCTACATCCCGGCCCAGCTGTCAACGTCCAACCGTCGTTGGTATGATGGCTGGTTCTACCTCCGCAACGACGGCGGAGGACTTCCCCCTTATACCGGGCGGGTTGTAGAGAGTCAACCGGAGAAATGGGGATACGGCGTCATCAAGGACAACCAGCCTAGGCTGGAACCGCTCTTGAGGGCCTTGGGGAAGCTGCGTGACTGCGGCCTTTCGGCGGCCGTGGTCGTGGCGGCCTTTCACCGCCGGAGGGTGTTGCCGCTGATGGCCCGGCGGCGGCGGTTGTTCGAGATGACCCCGGGCGATTCGATCGTCGGCGTCAAGATGTCCGCCTTCGCCCTTACCGACGACGAGACCCTGCGTCGGGTGAGGGAGGCGGTAGACGGGAAGCCGAGGCTCGATGACTTGATGCCGTTCCCGATGCGCCCGTCGCGGGGGTATGTCTCGCTGGTAAGTTGGATGTTGTCGAGGCTTTCGCGGCCTCGTTGTTTTTTCGCCTTTTTGGTCGGTTGTCTTACTTCGTCGTTCTCGCAGGGGATAAGAGACGTGCGAGGCTCCCCGCCACCTGTTCCCGAGGACGCCCGGCGGCGATCCGTGAACAGGGCGCGTGCCGAGGAGGAGAAGAAGAAGAAAGATGCCCGGGAGGCGAAGCGCACGAAGAAGATTCTTGCGCGCGAAAAGCTGGACGCCCTTCGCCGGCGCCAGAGGCTCGACGGTCTCCCTTTGGAGCCGTCTCCCTCGTCGTCGGTGTCGGATTCTTCGAGCGACGGCGGCGGGCGCGAGGTGGGGACGGCCTGCCTGGATCACCTCCCCGACATCAGGGAGATGGTTCCCGGGGCGCCGGCAAGGAGCCTGACGCCCCTAGGAGGAGGAGGAGGTGTCCCGGGGCCAGTGGCGGCCCGTCCCGGGGCCGAGGCCGACACACCCGAGGCGCGGGTGTCGGAGGAGCGTGCCGTCGGCCCGATGGGTTCGACGGTGGAGGTGGAGCGGGTGACGGTGGGGGCGACCCCATCATCTCCGCGAAGGGTCGGGGAGGCGCCGGGGTCCGACGGAGGCCAGCTGGCACTGGTGGACACCGAGGCCGCGCTGCTGCCACCACCGCTGCCGTTGCAGAGGAGGCTGGCGGTGTCGAAGCGGTTGCATCTCCGTTCGCGGTAAGCGTCTTCCCTGGTGGAGTCCGCTTCTTGTTTGCCCCTTGGTTGCATGCTGACCTTGGGAGTGTCTCTTCTTGCAGCCAGACGCTTCTGGTGGGAGACCCTCCCTTGGCGCCCTGTAAGGCGCTCAAGGTGAACGTTAGCTCCTCCGCCCATCAGGCAGCGGAGGCGCAGGCTGGCGTGCGACGCGGCGCGGCGTCGGGCGAGGCCGTTTCGGAGGAGGCGGCTGCCCAGGAGAAGGGGGCCGAGGCGGCAGCGGAGCGAGTGGAGGAGGAGGAGCCCATGCCTCGCGATGTTGTGGGTCTTGGAGCGGAGGCTGGGGCGTCTGCTGTTGCCGAGGCTACTGAGGGTGAGGCCGGAGCCCCCGAGACCTCCGACGTCAGGGCGGTGGACGCCGAGGCCATCGGGGTAGCGGTGGCGGAGGCCAGAGCCCCCGGGTCCGTCGAGACCGAGGCGATGGAGGTGGAGATGGGGCAAATTTTGGCGCCGCCCCTGGTTCAGACGATCTCGTCTGATGATTCCTCCCGAGGGAAGGAGGCGGCGGACGTCGAGGCGGCCAGTACCGCGGAGCAACCAGTCCCGGATCCCGCCGAGGGGAGTTCGGCTCTTGTCCGGCTACGGCCCGAGCCTCGCGGGTGGAACTTCCCGCGTGTTTTCTGGCGGAACCGGGCTGACCCCGAGGGGGAGCCCGTGTTCGCTCTCGAAGACACCGCAGAGGGGGGGCATTGGGACACCCTCGAGCAGTACCGCCAACTGGCAGTGCGGTCGCTGCAGACAGCGATGACTATTATGGGTCAGGACTTACCCGGTGTCACGCGGGTAAGTACTTTCCCCTCTCGTGCCGCGTTGTTTTCTCTCCGAGCCCGCTCGCAGTGTTTGACGTGTGTTTTTTGTTTTGCCTCCTTAGGAGCTCGAGACCCGATCCCTTGGGAAATCGGTGTTCCTGCGAAATGAGAGGGATATCTGGGACCAGCTCCGGTGCCAAAAGGGCCTGCTTGCCGATGCCCAGGGACTATTGTCGGCACGGAGTGCGGAAGTGGAGGACCTCCGTCTCCGTTGTGCTGACATTCAAGCCGAGTTGGCCGCGGCTAAGGAGCAGTCTGCCCCTCTGGTGGCCAAGATCAAGGAACTGGAGGAGGAGCGCGACTCCTTCAGACTTCGGGCCCAAGAGGCGACGGCCTCTGCTAAGGAAACAGCCGGGCAGCTGGGTGCGGAGCAGAGCGAGCATCAGGCGACGAAAGTCGCCTTGGCAGAGACTACCAAGGCGGCCGAGGCCTCTCGGGTCGAGGTCTCAGCCTGGAAGAGCAAGGCCGAGGGTAAGTTCCGCTGAACCATGTTCCTCGCTCCATTTGCTCTTCTTGTCCTGGTTCGCGCTTGACTCCTGTCCCTTGTTGCGACGTAGGTCTGGAGAAGGAGGCCTCCCAGGCGGCTGAGGCCTCCGTCGCCGCGCAAGCAGCGCTGGACGTCGAGGTCCGGGAGCACGAGGCGCTGCGCAGCGCAGTCCGGACCGCCTGTGAGGCTCTTGACGTCGAGGAGGTCCAATCAGCTAGCTCCCTTGGGAGCCGCCTGATCGCGTTGAGCGGCCACGTTCGCGAGAGACTCCGAGGGGCGTTGCACACGGGTGTCAAGCGCGCCCTGGCCGTCGTCTCTTCGCACTACGCCATCAACCTCGAGGCTGTCAGCGACGGCTATGTGTTGCCAGAAGATGACGAGGAGGCTGATGCAGAGGTCGTGAGGCTGTTGGAGGCGGCCGAGGCGCCTGGCACTGCGTTGGCCAAGCTGTTCGAAGAAGAGGTCGTCCCTCCGCGCCAGCCGCCGATCCTTGAGCTTTGACCTGGGCCAAAAGGGGCCATGTAACCGGATTGAGTTAGTTGCCGAATCGTGACGTTTTTCGTGGCCGTCGAGGCCCTTAAAGTATTTGCGTATGTGTGTTTCTTAACCGTTTTCCATTCTATTTCTAAGTCCGTGCCCTCTGTCTCGATCGCGAAGAGATCCCTCGGAACCTAAGCCGTCCTTCGGCGAAGGGTGGTGAGGGAGCTGCCGTAGCCCAGAGGCGTAGGTCGTTCTCACGACTCGGCCGGCCCTTTGGCCTTCAGACAGGCTTTTGGTCTTTGGGTTTCTTGCGGAGGTCCCGTCGGAGCGCGAGAGAGTTTGGCGTGGAAATTTTCGGAAAACGGTTGAGAAATGGTGTCCGGGACTTAGGGGGAAATGGTGTCCGGGACTTAGGGGGGTTCCCCCTTTTTAGCCCCCGAGGGAGGCTCGACTTTGCGGAGGCAGAGCCGAGTCTCCCTTATTGCGTTATAGTGACGTCGAGCCCCTATCGATAGACAACCTCTCTGCAAAGAACTTCCTCGGAACCTAAGCTGTCCTTTGGGCGAAACGGTGGTGAGGGAGCTGCCGTAGCCCAGAGGCATAGGCCGTTCTCACGACTCGGCCGGCCTTTTCGCCCTTGAGACGATCTTTCGGTCCTTAGGTTCTATACAGTCGACTTGTCTATAAGGGGGTTCCTCGAAAGATGATAACAACTAAAGAACGCTTCTTTATTGTATTTCGAGAAACAATGTAAACAACGTTTGGAAATTTAAGGGTAGAAACGACGTAGCTGTTCTATGTTCCAAGCGTTGGTGAAGATTTCGCCCTTCTCGTTGGCTAACTTGTAGGTCCCGGGCTTCAGCACTTGAGCGACGATATACGGCCCTTCCCAGGGTGGGGTCAGCTTGTGGCGGCCCTTGTTGCTCTGCCTCAGTCTCAGCACCAGGTCGCCCACCTTCAGGTCCCGGCTTTGGACGCGCCGGGCTTGGTAGCGTCGTAGGGCTTGCTGGTACCTGGCTGAGTGTAGCAGCGCGACGTCGCGGGCTTCCTCCAGTTGGTCGAGGGCGTCTTCGCGGGCAGTGCGGTTGCTTTGCTCGTTGTACGCCTGTAGCCTCGGGGAGCCGTATTCTAAGTCAGTGGGGAGGATGGCCTCGGCCCCATAGACCAGGAAGAACGGTGTGAATCCCGTGGCACGGCTCGGGGTATTTCTTAGGCTCCAGATGACTGACGGGAGTTCGGCAAGCCATTTCTTGCCAAACTTCTTCAACTGGTTGAATATTCTTGGCTTAAGGCCTTGCAGGATCATGCCGTTGGCACGCTCTACTTGGCCATTCGTCCTTGGGTGCCCTACGGCCGACCAAGCCACCCGGATGTGGTGGTCGTCGCAGAACGTTAGGAACTTTCGACCGGTGAATTGTGTCCCATTGTCAGTGATGATGGTGTTAGGAACCCCGAACCTGTGGACGATATCCGTAAAGAACAGCACTGCTTGCTCGGATTTGATCTGAGTGATTGGACGAGCCTCGATCCATTTGGAGAATTTATCGATAGCTACCAGTAGATGGGTATAGCCCCCGGGTGCCTTCTGCAGAGGCCCAACCATGTCCAGCCCCCATACAGCGAATGGCCATGTGACGGGGATGGTTTGGAGGGCTTGGGCCGGGAGGTGCGTCTGTCGAGCGTAGTACTGGCATCCCTCGCAGGAGCGTACTAGCCTCGTGGCGTCGGCCACCGCCGTTGGCCAATAGAAACCTTGGCGGAAGGCGTTACCCACGAGCGCCCGAGGCGCCGCGTGGTGCCCGCAAACTCCCGCGTGCAAGTCCCAAAGTAAGGATTGGCCAGCCTCGGTGGTGATGCATCGTTGGAGAATACCGGACGGGCTACGCCTATACAACTCGTCGTCGCAGAGGACGTAAGTCTTGGCGCGTCGCGCGAGCCGCCGGGCTTCGGTTCTGTCAGCAGGAAGCTCTCCCCGAACGAGGCGATCAAGGAAAGGGACTCGCCAGTCCGTTCCTCGATCGGCCTTGGGAGGCTCTGCGTCAATCGCCATGGCCTCGGGCTCGGCTGGCGGGGTCTCGGCGGCAGAGGCGGCCTCGGGCCCTGCGGTGGGCTCGGCCGATGGGTCCTCTTCCGTCGCCGAGGCGTAGTCGACGGATGGCTTGTGGAGGTCTCTGGCGAAGACGTTTGGAGGGGCCGGGGTCCGTGCCGATGCCATCTTTGCCAGTTCGTCCGCGGCCTCGTTGAACTTTCGTGCAACGTGGTTGAGTTCGAGACCGTCGAACTTGTTCTCCAGACGACGTACCATCGCGCAGTACGCCTTCATTTTGGGGTCGTGGCAGCTTGACTCTTTCATCACCTGATCGACGACGAGCTGCGAATCACCCCGTACGTCGAGACGTCGTATTCCCAGTTCGATGGCGATTTGCAGGCCGTTGACGAGGGCCTCGTATTCGGCGACATTGTTGGAGGCGGCGAAGTGAAGCCGGATCATGTAGCGTATGTGTACTCCAAGGGGCGAGACCAGGAGCAGGCCCGCGCCCGCCCCTGTCTTCATCAGAGACCCGTCAAAGTACATGGTCCAGCATTCTGATTGGATTTGAACGGGTGGCAGCTGTGTGTCGGTCCATTCGGCTACAAAGTCAGCCAGGACCTGTGATTTGATCGCTTTCCGAGGCGCGAAAGACAAGGTTTCCCCCATGAGTTCAACAGCCCACTTGGCTATTCTACCCGAGGCCTCCCGGTTTTGGATTATCTCTCCCAGAGGAAAAGACGACACCACGGTCACCGGGTGAGACTCAAAGTAGTGACGCAGCTTGCGTCGAGCCAAGACTATGGTGTAAACCAGCTTCTGGATGTGGGGGTAACGCGCCTTAGTCTCGGAGAGCACTTCGCTGATGAAGTAGACAGGTCGCTGGACGGGTAGAGCATGTCCCTTCTCCTGCCTCTCGACTACTACGGCCGCGCTGACCACTTGGGTTGTCGCAGCGACGTAGAGTAAGAGGTGTTCGCCCTTGGTGGGCGGAACCAGGACGGGGGGGTTGGTGAGCAGTGCTTTGAGCCTGGCGAGGGCTTCCTCGGCCTCGGCGGTCCAAGAAAAGCGCTCGGACTTTCTCAAGAGGCGGTACAGGGGAAGGCCTTTTTCGCCGAGGCGCGAGATGAAGCGGCTCAGGGCCGCAAGGCATCCCATGACCCTCTGCACGCCTTTGAGGTCTCGGATCGGGCCCATGTTGGTCACGGCCGAGACCTTCTCCGGGTTGGCCTCGATCCCACGTTCCGAGACTATGAATCCCAAGAGCATGCCTCGGGGGACCCCAAAGACACACTTTTCGGGGTTGAGCTTGATGCCCTTCTTTCTGAGACATGTGAAGGCAACCTCCAGGTTGCCGACGAGATCGTCGGCCTTCCTAGACTTGACTACGATGTCATCCACGTAGGCCTCAACGGTCCGTCCGATATGTTCGCCAAAGACTTGGATCATGCATCGTTGGTAAGTGGCCCCTGCGTTTCTGAGGCCGAACGGCATGGTTATGTAGCAGAATATGCCGAATGGGGTGATGAAAGAAGTCGCGAGCTGGTCGGACTCTTTCATCTTGATTTGGTGGTAACCGGAATACGCATCAAGGAAGGAGAGGGTTTCGCATCCTGCGGTGGAGTCGACGATTTGGTCAATTCGTGGTAGTGGGAATGGGACTTTCGGGCATGCTTTATTTAGACCAGTGTAGTCCACGCACATCCTCCACTTGCCACTTTTCTTCCTGACTAGTACAGGGTTAGCCAACCACTCTGGATGGGATACTTCCTTGATGAACCCGGCTGCCACGAGCTTCTGCACCTCTTCGCCGATGGCCCTGCGCTTCTCCTCGTCAAACCGGCGCAGGCGCTGCTTTGCCGGCCTGGAGCCTGGCCGGATATCTAAGGCGTGCTCGGCGACCTCCCTTGGTATGCCTGGCATGTCCGAGGGACTCCATGCGAACATATCGACGTTCGCACGGAGAAAGTCGACGAGCACGGCCTCCTATTTGCTGTCGAGGGTGGCGCTGATCTTCAGTCCCCGACCGTCGGGATCGGTGGGATCGACTGGGACGACCTTGACGGCCTCCGCGGGTTCGAAGGTCCCGGCGCGCCGCTTGGCGTCGGGAACCTTGCTACCAAGCTGGTCGAGATCGGCGATGAGGGTCTCGGCCTCTACGATGGCTTCGGCGTACTCGATGCACTCGACGTCGCAGTCGTATGCATGTTCGTACGTGGACTCGACGGTGATGACGCCGTTTGGGCCTGGCATCTTGAGCTTGAGGTAGGTGTAGTTGGGGATTGCCATGAACTTGGCGTAGCACGGGCGCCCCAAGATGGCGTGGTAAGCCCCCTTGAATTCAACTACCTCGAAGGTGAGGACCTCCTTACGGTAGTTGGATGGAATGCCAAAGCAGACGGGTAAGTCGATGCGCCCGAGGGGTCGTGTGCGCTTCCCTGGCACGATGCCGTGGAAGGGCGAGGAACCGCCTTGAAGCTGTGACTGGTCGAGCTCCAGGAGCTCCAGAGTGTTGGCGTAGAGGATATTGAGGCCGCTGCCTCCGTCCATGAGCACTTTGGTGAGCCGGGTGTTGCCAATGATCGGGTCGACGACGAGCGGGTACTGCCCGGGGTTCGGAACATAATCGGGGTGGTCATCCCGATCGAAGGTGATTGCCTCCCGAGACCAGTCGAGGTACCGGGGGGTGGCCACCTTGACCGAGAAAACCTCCCGGCGTTCCCTCTTTCGCTGGCGTGCCGTGAGGCATGCCGAGGGCCCGCCAAAGATCATGAAAGCGTTGCGTACCTCGGGGAACCCGTCGTCTTTTTCCTCGTTCCGACCGCCGGGGCCCTTCTGCTTGGCGTCGTCGTCGGGGAGCCCGAGCCTGGCGTAGTAACGCCGGAGCATGGTGCACTCCTCGAGGGCATGCTTTACCGGACCTTGATGGTAAGGGCAGGGCTTCTTCAGCATGTCGTCAAATAGCCCGGGGCCGCGGGGGCTTCGGGGATTCCTGCGATCTGTTGCGGCGACGTGAACGGCCTCGAGGACCTCCTGCTTCCCCAGGCGACCCTTCTTCTTTCTCTTAGGGGCGCGGGTGGGCGAGGCCTCGGGGGCCTCGTCCTTCTGCTTCCCCTTGGCGTCGTTGCTTGGGAAGATGGCCCCCACCGCCTCTTCGCCCGAGGCGAAGTTGGTGGCGATGTCGAGGAGCGCGGCGGCAGAGCGCGGGACGTTGCGTCCCAACTCTCGGACCAAGTCCCGGCAAGTGGTGCCGGAGAGGAAAGCCTGGACGATCTCCGAGTCACCGACGCTGGGTAGCTCGGTGCACTGTTTGGAGAAGCGCCGGATGAAGTCTCGGAGAGACTCGTCCGGCTTCTGGCGGCAGCTCTTAAGATCCTAGGAGTTCCCAGGGCGCACGTAAGTGCCCTGGAAGTTCCCGACGAAGATCCTAACCAAGTCACGCCAGTCGTGGATTTGCGAGGGGGGGGAGATGCTCAAGCCAGGCTCGCGCCGAGTCCGTCAAGAGCAAAGGGAGATTGCGGATGATGAGCAGATCATCGTCCGCGCCACCTAGTTGGCAGGCCAGGCGGTAATCGGCGAGCCAGAGTTCCGGGTTGGTCTCGCCGTTGTACTTTGCGAGGTTGGCCGGCTGTCGGAACCGGGCGGGGAAAGGAGCAACGCGGATGGCCCTGCTGAAGACCCGAGGTCCTGGCGGCTCAGGAGAAGGACTTGCGGTCCTCTCCACTGTCGTAGCGACCGCCTCGGTGTGGGTGGTAGCCTCGGGCGGCTCCGTCGTCGTGGCGCCGTCGCCTGCCAACTACTTCGTGGTTGCCCTGTGCCTCGCGTTGGTGTCCAGGTCGGCCGCGCACCGAGGGGGCCCTGTTGACCGTCGGCGCGCGAGCGGGTTCGGGACGGACCGAGGCATCCTGGCCTTGGCGAGGTCGTGCCGTGGGTTGCTCCGAAGTGCCTCCGCGCCGGCGGGACGCGGAACTTTCGGCCTGCTGCACTGCTGCGGTCTCGAGGAGGTCGCGGAGCTCTCCGCGGACCCGTCGCCCTTCGGTGGTGGAGGGCTCGGGCATCGCTCGGACCATCATCGCAGCAGCTGCGACATTCTGGCTAGCGCGGTTAAAGATTGGGGGTGGCTCTCCGCCCTCGTCGTCGTTGATGCGGTGATGGACGTCGCGGGCCCGCCCTCGGGCTCCTCCGCCCTCACCGCGCCCTCGCTGCTCCTGCTCGAGAGTGTCTCGGAGCTGTTGCAGAAGGAGTCGGTCCTGTTCGACCTTGGCCTGAAGCTCGCGGAGCTGCTCCAGGTCTGGGCGACGATGCCCCCCGCGAACAGGATTCTCGTTCCGTGCTGCCGGGGCTACGAGGCGCGGAGGTGTGGCATCACCCGCCCCCGCCCGGGGTGGTGAATGGTTGCCTGTCCTTTCTTCCTGTTCGCCCGCCGTTGGCATCCCGAGCCCGACGTGGAAGCACTCACGGGACGGATCGTAAGTTCCTTCGTCGTCGGAGTCGGAGTAGCCGAGGCAGTAGTCGCTTGCGGCCAAGAATTGGCGCAAAGCCCCAGGGTCGTGGAGTTCGGAGAAATCCACCCCGGGCCACGCCTCGCCCTCGTCCGAGGGGTCGGAGTGGGTGCTCAGGTCGAGAGCGAAGCGCTGGCGGCGTTCCGAGGGGTGCTCGTGAGCGGCAGCGTAAGCGTAGGCGTAAGAGGTGGCGGCATTCCTCAACCCCAAGGGGTATGGGAACGGGGCCGTCCCCAGATTCTGCCCCGCCGGAGTCGGCTCTTCAGAGAGTGGCGGAGCGGGGTTAGATGACTGGGCATCGCCGTAAACTCCCGGCGATTTCCCTTCGTCCAGGCTCAGGTCAGACAGGTCCCCAGCCAGGGACTCCGTACCAACAGCTGGTCGTAGGGTATCGGCGGGGAGTGGCGCGCCGCCCCGGGCTCGCGTAGCGTCGGGGAGGCCTTGCTCGCGCCGTGCCTGGCGAGCGTGGCGAGAGCGGCCGCCCGGGCGCCGCCTGCGCCTGGGCTGCCGGGGCGCGACTTCGTCGTCGGACGGTGGGGTTCGAGGAGTGAGGAGCACCATGTCGTACTCATGCCCCAGAGATATGAACTCTAGGCTCCCGAACCAAACTATGGTGCCAAGACGCAACGGTCGTATGTGGTCTGCCATCCGGAACTTGCTAGGATGACGAAGCTGACACGCAGAGTCCCCTACCTGGCGCGCCAACTGTCGGTGTTTTGGAACCGGGGGTCCCTCAACCAACGAGTGAATTTGTGCTGCGTGCCCCTAATCCCGGATGGTGATGCAAAGAGACACAAGGTTTATACTGGTTCGGGCAATCGAGGCCCTACGTCCAGTCTGAGAGATCGATCTTGTATTCCTTGCACCTGAGTGCTCGTAGCAGGGGGTTACAAGCTGGGTGAGAGAGGGGGCTCGTCCCAGGTCTCGGCGAGGGTGGTGCTGGCTGTTTGAGACGTTGTTCTCAAGCAGCGTAGAGGTGTCTAGTTCTATCGGTGTGTTCGTCCTTCTCTCTCCCAGAAATGGCCCTGACTACCTCCTTTTATAGTTACAAGGAGCAAGCCAGAGGTACATGAGAAGACTACTATTTGCTAACGTGTTCTGCTCCCCGGAGCAGCGTGGCGGCGTGGGAGTTCCCGTCGGTGTCTAGTCGGTATGGCCTCCGGGCTGGCGACCTGCTGCGCTACTGTACATTTGTTGACTTGGTGGAGTGCCAAGGCCTGGGGTCTCCTGTGGTCGGTTGTGCCGAGGCCGAGGCCCGCTTGTGCCGAGGCCTTTGTAGACGGTAATGCGGGGTCTTGGCGGCCATCGTTGTAGTCAGCGCGGAACGTGCGTCTACAGGACATGGTACCCTGTATTGTCAGCAGGGGGTGGTAAAAAGGTGATTTGACCGTTGTCCCGTCGCTCCTGTCGCGGTGCGCGGTGGCTTACGTAGTGGGCGCGGTTGGACGCATTGATTGGATGTGACAGCTTGCCAGAGCGGCTTTTGAGGCGGAGGCGACGAGGTTGCGGGACGAGCCCAGCCTCGGACGAGGCGGAGCGTGGCCAGCTCGCCTGAGGCCCTATCGGTAGTCTCGGGCGAGGCGGAACTCGGTCAGTTTGCTGGTCCCGAGGTCACAGGAACCCAGTTCTGATTTCCCATGTTGTGTTCGTCCTTGGTGCAGGAGTTTAGGCAGCACAGTAGCCGGTAACCTCTGCACAGTCCCATCGTGGATGGCAGGGCGCTGACGTGCTGGTCTGTTACGTTGCCGTACTGTGCCGTCGTGGGGCTCCAGTATGGCTTGATGCAGGGCATGGGAGGCGACGTGCCGGTCACCGTGTAATGACGTCGTAGGGGTCAGCGGCTCTGCAGATGCCGAGGCCGAGCCATCGTGGGGGGCTCGGTGGTCATGAACCCTCAGACTGCCGAGCCCGTGAAGCAAACTGTCGAGGCCTTGGGGGGAGTTATTAGCCCTGGGTACTGATTCCGAGGCCACAGTAGTCCAGACGTGGCTCCCCATACCGCGTTGTCCTCGGTGTAGGAGTGGGCAGCATAGTGAGGCATGGGCGTCAACCCATGTGCACGGTGGTTAGCACAGTGGCGGGTAACCCCTGCCCAGTCCTGCCTCACGTCCCATCGGCCATTCTGCTGTACTGTATCGGGCACGCGGCTGTTGTCAGGGGCAGCAGTTGGCTGAGTTGATGCGACACGACGTTTTGCCAGAGGAACGGGAGAAGGAAGAGGTAGCGGAGTGCTGCCGAGCCCGCCATGCGCGAGACGGAGGGTCGGTGGCACGGCCGAGGCCGTGGTGAGGGGGCCTCGGGCGAATCGGAGAATCGGCCGAGGCTCGCGGTGATGAGCCTCGGGCGAATCGGAGAATCGGCCGAGGCCAGCAGCGTTTTGGCTGGCTTCGATCTTTACGAAGTCTAAGCAATCGTTTTTTGGATCTTGCTTAGGGTACCCCTTCTCACGGTATCCGACAGATGTCGTCAACCACCTTCAAACCGGGTATAAACTTCTTTAGTAAGTTCACCTGTCCGTTGCCTCATAACACGCTACAAACTGTCATACATTGTGGACGATGTAGTGACAGTTTACTTTGAGCTTTTCTATGAAATAGCTCCCCTTTGCGAGATGATAGAAAATCCACGTCTGGATATGCATTCACTCTCGCATAATCAGAATCTGAATATCCTACCATGTGGAGTGAATCAGATCTTCCATATGTCATCATGAGGCCTTTCGTTCATTGCAAATAATGTAAGACTTTCTTTACTAATTTCAGTGTTCTATTCCAGAATTGCTCTGGAATCTGCCAAGTAAAACCCGGTAACAAATGCCAAGTCAGGGCGCGTACATACTTGAGCATGTTGCAAGCTTCCGACAGCTGAAGCATATGGAACCACTTTCACTTTATCAATTGAGCTCATATTGGTTCCTAGGGCATTGAAAATCCCCATATCTGTCGCCCTTGACTATAGGAGCAGGTGAGGGACTACATTTGTGCATACTGAATTTCTTTAAGATCTTTTCTATGTATGCCTTTTGTGACAGTCATTATACCCTTTTTCTTATATCTCGGTGAATCTCGATCCCTAGAACGAACGAGGCTTCGTCAAGATCTTTCATATCAAGTTTTGAGGACAAAACTTCTTTGTCTCCTGTAGTAGACTGACATCACTACTAGCAAGTAAGATATCATCCACATACAGGACAAGGAAAATAAACTTCCCATTCTTAAACTTTGAATAGACACAACAAAATTCTTTATTGACTGATCAAACTTCAAGTACCACTGTCTTGAAGCTTGCTTTAATCCATACATGGATTTCTTTAGGCGACATCCCATTCGTTCTTTTCCTTCTATGACAAAACCTTTCGGTTGTGCCATGTAAACATTTTCCTCCAAGTCTCCGTTGAGAAATGCCGTCTTTACATCCATCTGATGTAATTCTAAATCGTAATGTGCCACTAATGCCATTATGATTCTGAAGGAAACTTTACATGAGACTGGAGAAAAGATCTCATTGTAATCAATTCTTTCTCTTTGCATAAAGCCTTTTGCCACAAGTCTCGCTTTATATCTCTCTATATTCCCTTGAGAGTCAAGTTTTGCTCTGTAGACCCATTTACAGCCTACTGTTTTGGCTCCTTTAGGAATTATTTCCAAATCCTAAACTTTATTAGCATTCATCGATTTCATTTCATCTTCCATGGCCTCAAGCCACTTTGATGAATGATCACTTCTCATGGCTTCTTCAAATGAGGTGGGATCATCCTCCATTTCAAATTTCTTAGTGTTATACACTTCATAATCAGTAGAAATAGCTGATTTTCTAACTCTTTGAGACCTTCTAGGGGCCTCCACATTTGGCACATCTACTGTTTGAGGCTGTTGTTGCTCCCCCTTATATATGGCAATAGGTTCTATAGAATCCTAAAGAACAGGTTCCTCATCGTCATTCATTGTTGTCATAGGTGGGATAACAACAGGTGCTGGCACCACATTATCTAGCACTGTCGGTGCAGCTACAGCAGGTAGTGAGAAAAATGGCTCATGAATAATTGGAGTGGACGCATACACCCGCTTCACTTCAAGGACAATTTCTCGAGCTACCATGCTTCCCCTCATCTTTTCATCCTCTAGGAAAACAGCGTGTCTCGTTTTCACAAACTTTGTATGTCTCTCTGGACAGTAGAAACGAAAAACTTTTGACTTTTCTATGTAGCCAAACAAATGACAACTTACTGTTTTGGGATATAACTTCCCAATGTTTGGGTTAAATACTTTAGCCTCAGCAGGGCTCCCCCACACATACGCAAGTGGTTTAGTGAGAGCACTCTTTCTGTCCACAACTCATACGGTGTTTTGGGCACCGACTTACTTGGTACTCTTTTGAGAATATGAATGGGGTTTTTAACGCCTCCATCCACAGGCTCAACTGTAAGGTGGAGTAACTTATCATACTACCCACCATATCTATCATGGTACAATTGATTCTTTTAGCCACTCTATTCTGCTGAGGTTCACCCGGTATAGAATACTGGGCTACTATGCCATTCTTTTAGGGTATGCCGACCGTAGTACTCTCCCACGGTCAGACCTGACTATCTTAATCTTTAATATCTTAAATTTATCCAATACTTCTGTTCTTTCTTTGATTGGATAAATATAGCCATAATGGGAGTAATCATCTGTGAATGTTATGAACGAATCATTACCATCCACACTCTTTACAGGAAACTGACCACAGATGTCTGTGTGAATATTCTGTAGAATTCCTGCGCTTCGTTTGTCATCTTTTTTAATTCTTTTTTACATACTTTCCTTTTATGCATTCTCTGCATTGTTCTAAAATTGAGAGCTCTAATGGAGGAAAATATCATTCTTAACTTGTCTTTCCATTCTCCCCCTCGAAATATGGCCTGAACGATAGTGCCATAATTTCGACAACGCATCGTGAGCTCTCTTATGCCACCATTTCCAGAGTAACACTCTATCACCAGCTGCTTTATCAGCTGAGTAGCATATGTCTTTAAAGTGTCAGTGAACTAACTCTTTATTCTATCGAGGTACTCGATGACCGTGTCACATTCTAGGATTGAGCCTACAATTGCAGGTTCAATCATGTTCTTTATCACAGCCAAACATTTCTTGTTGGCAGTGATCCACTTTCTATTCTCAAAAGCCATAGGATATCTTTTGGGATTCAAAATCTCTTTCTTTAGTTGCCCAAGTGGCATCATTCTCTTTTTGTCTTCCTCACCGGTGCCACAATCTCAGTGGAACACGGTGAGGTGACTACTCAGTCCACCTTAGATAAGATGAAAACCAGGTCAAAACTTTTCTTAACATAAAAATAACACCATTTGCATGCCTTGATTCCAACGTTGGTCAAAATCAAAACATACAATTATTCTTATACACTAATTCTACATCACCGTTGGACAGAAATAGAATTAATGCATAAATCTTTAACTTTCACAACTGTTCTTACACACTAATTCTACATCACCGTTGGGCAGAAGTAGAATTAATGCATAAATCAATAAAATTAACATATGTTCTTATACACTAATTCTACATCACCGTTGGACAGAAGTAGAATTAATGCATAAATCATTAACATTACGATATTGTTATTAACAACGTTGGTCAGAAAACAACAACATCATAATCATATCTAAACTATTTTTCTCCAATTAAATACCATATTGATTCAAAATAACTGGAGAATCAACATTTTCTTTAGCAGCGGAAAAAATCTCTTTTTCTCCAATTAAATACCACGTTGGTACAAATTAACCGGAGAATAAACAATTTCTCTAGCTGTGGAAAAACTTCTTCTTTTCTTGAATTTTACCCACAGGAAAAAATTGTATTTTCTATTTCCTTTAATCCATTAATCAATTTCCAGGAAATAAACATTTACTGGAAAAACTTTTCTTTTCTCCAGTAAAATATCATGTTGGTTCAAAATCACTGGAGAATATACTTTTTCTTTAGCAGCGGAAACGTATGCTCAATTTCTTGAATTTTACCCACAGGAAAAAATTACTTTTTCTATTTTCCTTTTGAGTCATTTATTCATTTTCCAGAAAATAAAATCTTTACTGGAAAATGAAAAAACAAAACTGATTCAAATTCTCACTTTTCTTTGATCTTGGGCTCAATCTGCCTCTGTCGGCCCAAAACCGGCAAAAGCCAGCTCGGCCCAGCTCACCGCGCGCGCGCAGGCCGCACCCAGGCCGCAACCTGGGCCTGGGCCGGCAAAGTGGCGCCGCCGCGCGCTCCCGCCTGGGCTGCGAGTCGGCCCGTGCATCTGGCGCCGTTGGATCTGATCGGACGGCCGTCCGCGCGTTTCGCTCGGTATAAAAACCCGCCGACGCCGCGTTCCTCAGAAACCCTAGGTCATTCTTTCCATCTGTTTCTCTCTCTTCTTCGCCGCTCTCTCCTCTCTCTACCTCACACAGCAGCGAGGCGAGCGCAACCGAGCGAGCAGCGAGCGAGCGGGCATCCATGGCGCCGCCGCCAGCCCCTTCGCCGGCGTGCGCGCTCCCCATCGAGTGAGCGCGCCGCCGTTGAGCGGCCTGGCCGCGGCCCCCTTTTGGCCTCGCTCTTCTTCTCCCGCGCCGGCGAAGGGCCGACTCGACTCTTCTTCTCCCTCGCCAGCGAAGGGACATCCCGACGCACGGTGACGTAGATCCATTCTTTTCCTTTTTCCCCTTTCTTCTCCGATTTGGGTCTTGTTCCTCTTTTCCGTACTGGTTAGTGTTTGGATCTTCCCCTTCGGATTTAGGGTTCGACATCCGACCTTCCCCTTTTCCCCTTCTGTGATTTGGATTGTTCTTCTTCCTTTTCTTTTCGAGTTCATCCGAATGGGAAACTAGGGTTAGGGTTAGGGTTCCGACCCTTCTTTTTCTCTTCTTCCCCAATCGGATCTAGATCTTGTTTGCTTTGCTTTGTTTGACCGATTGGGGTTAGGGTTCGTGTGCCGACCCCTTTTCTTTGTTCTTTTCTTTTCGTTTGAATTTCCTTTCTTTTCTTTTCCCTTGTTTACCCGAAAATGGGATCTAGGGTTAGGGTTCGGCCAAATCCGAACCCACTCTTCTTCTTTCCTTAGATCCGAACTGGATCTGTTCGTTTCTTTACTTTTGCCGTGCGCCGTCGAACGGTGCGGCTTCTTTCCCCCACGCACGGTGGCGGTGATGACCGGTGGACAGTGATGTCCGCCACTCCGGTCACTCTTTTCTTTGCTTTTACCCGGTTAGGGTTACACACTGGTAACCTGCTCTGATACCAATGTTAGGATAGATGTGTGTACCTCTGTGTGTAACCATAGATCCGGTTAGCCTCCTTGACGTTTCTCTTTGCGGCACAGCAACGTAGACGCCGGTGCCGCGGTGTAGTAGGAGTCGTCCAGCGCGGTGGAGAGAAGTCTAGTGGCGCCGGCGGAGAACCTGCAGGCGCGACGGTGGTGGTGGCGGGGCACATCCCGTCGTTGGCAGCACGGTCTTTAGATCGGTTTAGGGTTACTGTAGGTGGGTGTGGCGGCTCACGGCGAACCTCGTCAAACGAGCCCCGATCCCCACCTTCTCTATTTGTATGTGCTGTGCGACAGGGGCCCACCAACCAGTTAGGGTTGGGCTCCCCCGATCAGGGAGCAGAGGCAAGGGCCCAATAGACCGTTGGGCCTATTGGTGGAGATCAACTAACAATATTTAGTTACCATATTTGTTTGTATATGTTTGCATTGTGTTTATCATGCATGTTTCTTGAAATTCTGCATAGATACGACTTGTTCATCGCTGGAAGTGAGACATCAGCAACTACACTGGAATGGACCATGTCGGAGCTTATGAGGTGCCCGGATGTGATGAAGAAAGCGCAAGCCGAGCTACGTGACAACCTCAATGGTAAACCGAAAGTGACCCAAGATGACTTGGTACAGATGAAATACTTGAAGCTCATCATCAAGGAAACATTGAGGCTGCATCCGGCGGCACCATTGCTTCTCCCAAGGGAGGCTAGGGAGTCATGCAAGATCCTTGGGTACGATGTGCCAAAGGGCACCACTGTGTTGGTGAACGCGTGGGCGATTGGTAGGGATCCCAAGTATTGGAATGATGCTGAAGAGTTTAAGCCAGAGAGATTTGAGTGTAGCACAATCGACTTCAAGGGCATGGACTTTGAGTACATACCATTTGGTGCTGGTAGAAGAATATGCCCGGGAATGGTGTTTGCAGAGTCAAATATAGAACTCGCACTAGCAGCCCTGCTCTATCACTTTGACTGGAAGCTCGAAGAGGGGCTGAAGCCAAGTGAGCTGGACATGACTGAGGACATAGGCCTCACTGTTGGAAAGAAGAACGACTTGCTTCTGCATCCCATGGTTCGCGTGCCCCACCAATAAGCACAATAGTTGCTTCAAGCATTATAGTTTTTGTGTATATGATTCATATATGCAATTTGAACTCATATGTAAGTTATCTTATATCATCTACTAATAAGTAGGGAAAAAAAAACTGTGTTGTGGACTCCAATTCAAAGCCATAGTGTTTCTTATTGGAAATTGTTTTGGGCACATGAAAAATAATTACACTCAAATTACAAACCACAAAAAATAACCCACGCAATTGTGTGCTAGGACATATGTAATAATATGCTGAACAAACCAATATTGTAACGCACTCTAACTCCAGGGATTCCCATATACAATCTACCATGTTTCTGTTGCTCATTCTCCTCATGTGAGCATATTTTACGTTGATGGAATGCAAGTCCATATTGGTTCGAAAATATCGACATCAAAATGATCAATGACAATGTGACACATAGATAACTAGACACCAAGGTGTTTGGGCTATCCAGGCAGCCCTGTTCAAAAATATTGTTTCTTCCCTCTCTCCTCTGCTCCTCTCCATGGAGGACCGCGCCGACGCCGTGAAGCCGGGAGCTCATCTCCGCCGCGAGCTCGCCACCCCACCACCTCGCCCTGCGACCGGATCCGCGACCGCGCCGACGTCTCGTCGTTCGCACCCCATGACATCGCCGCGTGGACACCGCCGAACAGCCACGCTCCGACCTCCGACCGCCGACCTCCATGCCGCCGTTTCCGCGGACGCCGACGACTCCGAGCACCGGCCGCGATGACTTCGGGTGTGCCCACAACGCCGCGCCATCTTCCTCAGCCTCGCATGCCCCGAACGCCGCCGCACACTGCTCGTGACGCCACCTCCTCGCCGTCGTGCTCCACCGTCGGCTGCGCCACCCGAACTGCGACCGCGCCGGACATCAACCTCCTCGCCGTCGTACTCCACCGCCGGCTGCGCCACCCAGACTGCGACCGCACCAGATCGAGCTCCGCCGCTTTGCTTCCTTCGTCGACCTGACGCGCCAAAACCCGCCGTCCACGACCTTGTTGCGCCCCTACCTCCACCTTGTCGACGACCTGGCTCAACAATGCCGTTGGTGTGGATTTATTGGTTTGATTTGAGGAGTTGTTGCCTTATTGAGACAGTCTGATTTGGAGCTGTGTTGTATTTTGGACTCTGGACTCGTATCCTTTTTGGGGCGAGAGAATTGAGCGAGTTGAAGCAGCCGAGACTCGGTCGTGCAGTCCAAACAAAAAATTTATAAATTTTGCCTCTTTATTATTATAATAGGGAGGATAGATAGATATTTTCTAGCAATCATTTGCTTGGGTGTTTTTTGTTGTCTGTAATAAAAGTGATATTATTTTTCACATGCCTAAAACAACTTATTCTCAATAAGACACCCTATGGCTTCGAATTGGAGTCAACAACACAATTTTCTCCATACAATCACCAGATCAGTAGATGATATAAGATAACTTACATATGAGTTCAGATAGCATATACGAATCATATAGGCAAATAAATACTATAATGCTTGAAGCAACTATAGTTGCGTTGATTATTTGTGGGGCACACGAACGATGGGATGCAAAATCAAGTCGTTCTTCTTTCGAACAGTGATGCCTATATCCTCAATCATATCCAATTCACTTGGCTTCATCCCCTCTTCGAGCTTCCAATCAAAGTGGTAAAGCAGGGCTGCCAGTGCGAGTTCTATATTTGACTGCGCAAACACCATCCCAGGGCATATTCTTCTACCAGCACCAAATGGTATGTACTCAAAGTCCATGCCCTTGAAGTCGATTGTGCCACACTCAAATCGCTCTGGTTTAAACTCTTCAGCATCATCCCAATACTTAGGATCCCTGCCAATTGCCCACGCGTTCACCAACACAGTGGTGCCCTTTGGCACATCATACCCAAGAATCTTGCATGACTCCCTAGCCTCCCTTGGGAGGAGCAATGGCGCCGCTGGATGCAACCTCAATGTTTCCTTGATGATGAGCTTCAAGTATTTCATCTGTACCAAGTCATCTTCGGTCACTTTCGGCTTACCATTGAGGTTGTCACGTAGCTCGGCTTGCGCTTTCTTCATCACATCCGGGTTCCTCATAAGCTCCGCCATGGCCCACTGCAGTGTTGTTGCTGATGTCTCACTTCCAGCGCTGAACAAGTCCTATATATTCAAAATTTCAAGAACATGCATGATAAACAAAATGGAAACAAACATGATAAACTCTTGTTATATATATGCACTTACAAGGATAACGGCTTTGATCATTCCCATTGTGAGAGGCATGTCGAGGCCGCCTTCCTTTTGTATCCTCAAGAGCACGTCCACTAGGTCCTCTTCTTCCTCGTGGACAGCGGCGCCGTTCGCCTCCGCTAGGGCTCTCCTTTCCTCGTGTTGCTTGATGGCGCACTCCATGAGCTCAAAGTTCTTCCGGTGATTCGCATGGGCTCGCCGTGCCGTTCCACTGAGGAAGTTCACAAACGGCGATGACGGGAATAGGTCACCTAGGTTAAACCCGGAGACGAGCTTGAGCCCCTCCTCGAGCGACACCAAGAACTCGTCCCGCCTGCTGAACCTGTCCCCGATCATGGCACGCACCGCCGAATCAGCGACGAGCACGGCGATGCGGCGACTGACGTTGACGGGCTCGCCGGGCGGGGTGGAGGCGACCGCGGCGACGAGGCGCGCCACCTCGTCCTCCCGGACATGGCGGAAAGACTGGACGCGGCGGGCGCTGAGCAGCTCCAGGATGCAGATCTTCCGGAGCTGGCGCCACAGGTCGCCGTAGGGCGCGAACACCAGGCCCAGCCCATCCTCCATCATGATCCTGATCGTGGGGCTCCACGGCCGCGTGGCGAACGTGACGTCGTTCGTCCGCAGGACCTCGCGCGCGGCGTCCCGGGACGTGGCCACCAAGACGGGGACCTCGCCGAGCCTGAGGTGCATGAGCGGCGCGTCGAGGCGCCGGGCGAGGTCGGCGAACGCGCGGTGCACTAACGGCTTGCCCACGAGGTGGTGTAGGCTGCCGATCACCGGCAGCCGCCATGGGCCCGGCGGCAGCCGGACGCCGCTGCCGTCGCCGTGGCGGCGCCCCCTGAGTAGCCTGAGGAGCAGGAGTGGGAGGAGCAGAGCCAGGAAGAGGCAGAGGTAGTGCGACGCTTGCTCCATGCGCAGTCGACTGGAGTGTCTGGTGGTGGCCCGGCCCGGTGCTACGTGCTGGTACATAAGGAGGCGTTAACGGAGCATCACACACAGGTGTACTGCGAGTGTACGTACAAAACAGAGTAGCTTTCGGTGTGAAATATTTCCCGATTTCCATGATAGCGAAGTGTGGTGGACAACTCGGCATTGCCGTCGTCCACACGAGATGCCGCTTTGGCATTGCAGCCCGCGGGCGTATGGATGGTCACGTCGCTCGTCGAGCTGCCAGGGTCGCCGCTCGTTACTCGCACGCAAGTTTCGCCTCCAAATTGAGCTGCGAGACGGTGCCAGCGGATGCGCCGCCGTGGTCCAGTCGCCACGCATCAGTGGCCAAAATGCGTGGCTAGTCGGTGTCATCTTCGCTCCTGCCTCTGCTCAAACAATCACCTGACGACGCGTGGACCCGAGTGAGGCCAACCGGTGACGTGCCGGCCAAATCCAAATCCATGTGCCGGCCGGCCAACCGGATAAACTCATCGAAGGGTTCGTTAGCTACAGACGTGCAAGAACCGGTGACGTGCACCACGCCACAGCATGGTCCATGCAACATGCGCGGCCCGCAGGGGTGAGAGATCCCCTACGACGGCGACGGACCGACGGCGACCATGGGCGCCGTTCTGCGAAACCCAGGTCAGGCCTTAATTTAATTTGACGTTATTTGGCAGGGAGGCTATATCTTAAATGCAGCTTTCCAGCTACGATACGAGGTGAACCGGTCGATTAACCCCATATCATTTGTAGAGCGACATGATTGAACTTATCAGCCTGGCACGATAAATCAGTTTCAACAGTTTAGCCGGCTTATCACCCGCAGGAATCTAAATGGCCCAGCTATAAAAGACCAGCTAAAGTTTAGTTGAGTTTAGCGACTTTAACCCAACTAAAGTTTAACTGAGTCTATTAGCTGGAGGATCCAAACAACCTATCTAAAATTTAGCTAGAAGAACTTTTAGCTATGTAAAGTTTAGCTAGCTAAACTCTAGTTGGGTGGATCCAAACATGCCCTATATACGACTGTTTGTTGATGATGGCTAGTTATGAATGGCAAAAGTACTTCATTCGTTCTTTTTTACATATAACGGTTTGTCCTAAATCAAACATAATTATCCTTTGATCATCCATTCAAAAAATCCTTACACTTTTACGGCCTATGAATTATATACTATGGAAGCGTTTTCCATGGTGAATCTAAAAACATAAATTTTATATCATGAATCTATATTTTTTTTAGAAATTGATGATCAAATATACAAATGTTTGACTTAACACAAACCTAATACGACATGTAAATAAAAACGGATGGAGTAGACAGGTAACAACCGGCCACCTTATTAACCATGCTCTTAGTATTTTTTTTCTATACTGAAGAAACGTATGATGACCTTCAGATAGAACCATTATGTCACCTCGTAATTCATGAGCATAGAGATTAGGCTTAGACCGGTGGATCCGACACCTTGATACTGTCAGCTGATCGATGATTATTCTATTGGTGCATGTCTGCATGTCGTACGTGCCGCTAAACTAGCTGCTTTTATAGTTTCTAAATAAACGTTTTTGAGCTCAAATGTGGTATTATATATCCAAGACACCATATGCAGCTTCCCAGCAACTATCTGTCCTTTTTTTTTGGTCCCTCTACGCTACCTCCGTGCTCCTTCCATCTTGTCATCCACGCTATCGCTGATTGGCTGTGATAAACTTCGCTCACCTTCGCTAGCTATCCACCGCAAATCATGCATGATGTCCTTACAAAATATATATAAGTTCCACCTCACTAGTCTTCCTCCATCACTGCAGCCCTAAATGTTAACCAGTCTTACTTTCTCGGTCTCAAAATAAATTAACTTGAATTGGCCGAAGTCAAACTATTTAAAATTTAACCGGATCTCTAAAAAAGTACCAATATTTATAACATTAAGATTGTATGATTAGATACACCATGAAATATATTTTTATAGTGTACTTATTTGGTGTCATGGGTCTTGGCACTCTTCTGTCTTCTATGTAATGTTGGTCAATTTTAAATAGTTTGACTTAAATAACTCTAGGGCTCGATTTATTATGGACGGAGGGTATTTGCATTTAATTAATTATTTTAGCATGTTTTTATTTTTTTAAATAAAATTAAAGCAGTCAAAAGAGTACCTCATATATTTTTAAAACTATTCTTTTGAAACTAAAGAGTACATCATATATGATATTTATTAAGGAAAACAGTAGGAAGTATATAGAACAATGATAGAATGACACAAAACAATATCTAATACAAAGAGTACATAAAAAACCAATATGTCTGTCTTCTTCTTTCAATCGTTCGTTGCCCATCGGAGTTTGAAAATCACATAGAATAGGTAGCAAGAGAAATGGCCACATATGAAAACACTCTCGCCTTAAGGTTTTGAGCATTCCCAAAGCCAGTTGCCAACAAATTGAAAGAACATCATCAGCTAGGACACCCTAAGAAATACGTACAAACTTACAATCCTTCACTAGTATAACAAAGTGTGGGAGAAAACAAGACCTTGCTGCAAAACATCGAAATAAGAGATTGAAATTGCCTGACTAATGGTACTACTGATAAACAAACAAACTGCCAAGATCCAAAGAGAACCACCAGTTCAGCAGAATCGAACATACTGTCACTAGCCTTTCGTCAGCATCAAATCGGATGTCGTCGAGGTAGAGAGAGTCCGATCTGGATATACCTTAGTCCAATACTCTGTCCTTATCACCACCTCGTCGTTACTACTAGGAAAGCAAACCCTAGATAATATAAGAACCGTCAAGAAACTAATTCAACGAAGGAGTGGCTCCCCACTCCTCTAGATGCTAGCAAGACCGCTAGAAGCGAGAGACGAGAGGGACTGAGGCGACATGAAGGCCCTAGGCAGCAGGAGTTGTTGTGGGAAGAACATGGCCTTGTAGTTACCGCTCCCTTTCAAACTATATGCTATTTTATGTTTTGGTATAGGTTTTACATGTATCTAGACATATCATATATCTAGTGTATAACAAAAGCTACAACTACTGGAAATGAAAATGTTCCTATCGGTTTAAGACCAACCGACAGGGAAATTACACAATTTTCTGTCGGGGACTCGAAACCGATAGAGAAATTTGGTGAAGAACCGACACAGAAATAGTATCCCAACACCGACAGAAAAATTTTCTATCTCTATCGCTTTTGTTCCGTCGGTATTTTTCTGTCGATGAATTAATTTCCCTATTGGTATTTCGTATTTCCCTATCGGTTTTGCACCATGGAAATTTCAGTTTCTAGTAATGTACCACGTATAAGAAAAAAACAAAATGGCCTGTAATTTATGATGCAGGGAGTATAAATTGTACAACGTGAATTCCATACCGAAGGTAACAAAATATGGTGCCTAAGGTTTAGGCGAAATCTTCATGTGGATGTGGATGCATCAACCATTGACGGCGTCACATCGTCACGCATAGATCAATAATTGCACCAGCTGTGTTGCAGATATTTTGCAGTATCTAGTTGGAACTCTGTAGTGGCCTCGGTGGAAAGAACAAGACGACCACACGCATGGCGCCAAGCGAGCTACTTAGTACGATGCAAATTTTCTTGCCATTTGTTAAACACCGAAATAAACCCCGATGTTATAAGTGCCTCGCCCAAACTACAACACATATACCACTGCAAAGTTCAGAGATTGGTCTATTCAGTTCTTGGTTAGCCATTGCATCCTAGAGGCCACCATGGACTCGCTCACGTACTACCTGTGCCTCTTCTTGTTGGCTCTCCTATTGGATATAATATGGGCTTGCCCATATAATATTTAATAATTAAATAAAATTTTATGGTGCGTAACATTAAGTGGTGTATGATTTAATACCATACGAGATTTTGACTGAACGCTGACTCAGCTTATATGGTTGGAAATTATTCATCTAAATTGAGAAGCTGAGAAAAGGATAAAGACGTGCCACACGCGTGCGCGCGGGCCGCCGCCGCCGTGGGCGTGGGCGCGGGCGCGGGCCGTGGCGAGGCAGGCGAGCGAGGGGCGGGCGTGGCCAGTCTTTTACCACTTAAATCCACATTATCACGGGAGTTTCGCTCCTTGATGGTGGAGGCGAACTGACTGCGTCAGTTACCGTCCCTTCCGCTTCCGCTTCTCGTCTCCTGGGATTCTCCGCTGCCTTCGTCAGCAATATATCCTGTCTTCCGTCAGTCCAGACCCCATCTTCGGTAACCACTCCCGAGAGAACCACAAATCAGCAGCCTTTTCCGCTGCCTTCATCAGCCATATATCCTGTCTTCCGTCAGTCCAGACCCCATCTTCCGTAACCACTCCCGA
This sequence comes from Miscanthus floridulus, assembly GCF_019320115.1. NCBI lineage: Eukaryota > Viridiplantae > Streptophyta > Magnoliopsida > Poales > Poaceae > Miscanthus > Miscanthus floridulus. Next base: position 20,434,146 of record NC_089587.1, read on the forward strand.
GAGAACCACGGATCAGCAGCCTTCTGACTTCCAGACCCCATCTTCCGTAACCACTCCCGAGAGAACCACAGATCAACAGTCTTCTGACTTCCCCGTCTCGTATCTCTGCGCGCACGAAGGAGCGGGAGAGCAGGTGCCTCCGGAACCCTCGTCCGCCTAAGAATCCTGCACGGGGTAAGCGACGATTAGGTTTTTGGAGAGCGATCCGCGACTGCTCGTCCATCTTCTTCCTTGAGATCGCTCTTGGATCCGTCCTCTCCCTGGAACGTCAAGGCGTCTTCTTTCTGGTGATCCGTTCGTGGGACTGCACTGCGAACGTCTTCCTGCATCGACTGTGGTCCACGACTTCGAGCAACGCACTATGTCGACTAGTGCGAATGGAGCCTCCGATGCCCTCGGCATGGGATCCTACGCTAGGTACAGTCTAATCTCTGTGATTACTGTATTTTGTATTCTTACTGTATCAATCAGTATGTCATCTATGCATGTTGTAGCGTTCATAAGAAATATACACATGCACATATATGCTGTCACAAACCTGCTGATGTTATATTTCTGGATTAAACTAATAATGAAAATGCCTAAATTTCTAACAATCCAAAAACCTAATAATAGACAATTTTCTGTCAGTGGATTTGCTGCCGCTTTGAAGCCGAATAATTTTGATGGCAATAATTTTATGATATGGCGTGCAAAGATGGTATTATGGTTGACTGCGATGAACTGCTATCACGCTGCACAGGGGAAGCCTGAACAGTTTACTCCTGAGGAGGAGCGAAAGTTCTTGACTGCCGATAACCTGTTTCGAGACGCCGTGATTAGTGCACTTATCCTAAGTATGAGAAAAACTACATATCTTGCACATTAGGCAAAGAATTATGGGATGCTCTTGAGGCAAAGTTTGGGGTTTCTGATGCTAGTAGTGAGTTGTACCTTATGGAGCAGCTGTATAACTACAAAATGGTTGAAAACCGTTCTGTGGTCGAACAGGCTCATAAGATACAGGCGCTGGCAAAGGAACTAGAACATTTCCTATATTTGTTGCCCGACAAGTTTGTGGCCGGTGGTATAATCGCTAAGCTGCCATCTTCTTGAAGGGATTTTGCTACTTCTCTAAAACACAAGAGACAAGAGTTTAGCGTGGTTGAGCTTATTGGATCTCTTGATGTTGAGAAGAGGGCGAAAGCAAAAGACAACCGTAGAAAAGAAGTTGAGTCTTCCACTGCCAATATGGTGCAGAAGAAAAACTCATTTGCATCTCGTAATAAAAAGAAGAAGAACATGTAAGAGAACAACAATGCAAAGCCTAAGTAGACTGCACAGTTTAAGAAGAAAAACAACAAGAAAGGTGGAAGATGCTTTGTTTGCGGGAGTGATGAGCATTGGGAAAGTGCGTGCCCAGACCGCAAATACAAGCAAGAAAAGAAATCAGCAAATGTGGTCATTAGCGAGACTGGAGGAGGAACATCTGGGTATGGTAATTCTTTACCCTTTGTTCTTTTAGTTTGTCTTTCACCTGAGTGGTGGATGGACAGTGTGGCAGAACCTTCTAAGAAATCAGGCCCACATGCACCTATCGTTGTCTTAATAGACCTCGGATAGCGTTCACGAGTTTCCAACAGCTCAACAGGTCTGTCGGGTGTCCTCGAGAAACCCGAATCATCCACGATTCTCTTTTCAAACAGGATCCCAATCACAGACATTGCAGATTACAACAGTTTATTCAAATATATACATCAGAGTAAAGATAGCGGGAGTCTTAAGATAACATAGTTTACAAACTAGTTATTTTCAAACTTACAATACCATAAGTGTCATACAACCATAGTAGCGGGATAATATTACATTAACTTTATTTATCATACAAACTAGTGCCTTGTCCAAAGGCCATTCATCATTCCTCATCGTCATTGACTTCAAATACAGATATGCAGTAGGGACCAAAACAAGCCTGCGCATGCGACTCACCTACAACAAGGGTTAACAAACCCTGAGTACAAAAGTACTCAACAAGACTAACCCGACATAACAGGGGGTGAAAGACTGTAAAGATGCAGGTGTTGGGACAAGGTAAGGATGTAGCAAGATTCAAAAGTTCTTTGCCAAAAGCTTACTATTCTTCATCCTATTTTCAAGTTTTACCCCAAAGTCTTCTTGGTTTATTATCTCAAACTAAGTGTTCGTATCCCATGTTCCAAACATTCTCATTTCATTCCTTTTCTCATGTTTTAGTAATCCACCAGTCCTGCATTGCTTCTGTAATGAAACGAGTCTCCATATCCGCAGAGCACCGGCAATTCAAATTGATTCAAGTCCCAGCTGGGAATTCCTTATCACACGACATATGTAGAACTTAATCTTGCATATATCAACCTCGCTACCGGATCCTCCTATACTAAGCCGTCTCCACGCCACCCGAGAGCACAGCACACCTCAAATCCGGCCACATTCAAGCCATGAGGGTACACGCTACTCCCGCCATCTCTCCACTCCCAGTGCGTGCGCATTCGTCTTAGTATCGGATTAGCCGAAGTAGGCTTACCGGAGTATGTGACCAGTACTACAAAGTGTCTCGTTCAGAAGATCCACAATGAGTGGCCTTTAAGCGACATAGTCGGCAACATTACCCAACATTCAAGGTAAGTCACCCGACTAGTCTCTAGTTCATTCTATCATCTTTCTTTCTTTGGCCAGTATGCCATCTTTGATTGTATCGAAACTTTTACTTTGAAAGCCTACCATAAAACATACTAAGCATTCTACGCCTTTGTAAATGAAATCATTTTCAAGGATGGTAAACAATTAACAAGGTAGGCAATGCATCAAGTAGGTAACATTTGAAATAATCAACTTAATGCAATAGGTAACATAGGTGATAAACTTTTCAAAGTAAACAAGGTAATGGTTTAATGCATAAACCGGGGCTTGCCTTCGTTGACGATCTCAGGTTCCGGATCAGTACCACAATTATCGAATCCCGTGACAACCGGGGATTCTTCCAGAACTTGCTCAACTAGAATCGTTTCACTCTCAGGTTCTACACGAAATGATAACATATGCTTTAACATGATAATAATGTAAACATGATGCTTTCATGGTACATGAAATGTAAAAACACCTCGAATACGACTTTCCGTCACGGTACAGTTGCAAGCCAACAAAACTAACTTGCAATTCTACCGTCAAGAACCACACATGTGACTTGACCAAATGAATCTTGAAACCCTACTAGTCACAAAACATGACCAAAACAAGATTCAACACTAATCAAACACTTAGGGTTTGCTTTTATTTAGTTTTGAATTAATTTGGAAATAAGCCCAAAAATGAACTTGTTCCAAATGACCTCAAAATCTTATATAAGCTTCCTTATGTCAAATTAGTGTACCAAAACAAATTTCATAATTTTTTTGAATTATACAGTGGCCTACAAAAATCATGGAAATTGCATTTATTAATTAATGGACTAAATATTTGAACATTAAAAATTTATTCAAATTTCAAGTTTCAAATTTTTAAACCATACTAGAGCATGTACAGAGGCTACACACAAAATTTCAGAATTTTTGGGGCTATGATTATTTTCCTACAAATTTCCAAAGATTCAGCACTATTTAAAATCAGAAAATACCAAAACCTTACTGTTCTTCTCTTTCTCTCTCACTGACAACCCGACCCCACTCGTCAGTGTCACATAACAGGACACAGCGGCGCTGCCATCACTGACCGGCCCAAAACGCGCCGACGACGACCCTCCGGCGAGGCAGACCACACCTAAATGATCTACACCATCCTACGAATCCATCCCAGCCCTCAGAATGGCAGCAAGCGCACCGGAGAGAGCTCCACACCGGCCATGGCGGCTGGGGCACGACGGCTCACGGCGTAACCCCAGCAATGGTGCAGTAGAGTCTAAAACGAAGCGAGTATCACGTTCAGAAGCTCACCACGATCACGCCGGTGCGTTTGATGAAGACAGAGAAGGTCTAGGATAGCCTAGCCACGTCGAGTCGATGGTGGCGGAGCTCCGATCGGTCTCGGGGAAGAAGACGTTGCGCCGGGCGATTCCGACCAACCCAAGCAACGTGAGCAAGTCGAAGAGGAGCGCAAGACCGAGGCGATCGCGTTGGCGTAGCTGGGTACGACGGACGCGGCTCGATGGTGGCTACAGCGAGCGGCAGAGCTGACTGGTGACAGAGCAGAGTAGAGGGGAAAAACGGGGACGACGGCGGCGGTTGCTGCTATTTATAGCCGGGAAGGGGACGTCCGGCGTCGACAGCGCACGAACAAACTCGCCATGGCACCGGCTGCGTGTCAACGTGTGAGGAAGCGGCGCAATTTGATCAGCGGTGACAACAGCGTGGCGCCGACGGCAAGCAGAGAGGTGGCGCTCAGCCGATTTTCAATTTCGAAGTATTTACAGAATTGCCACTGCATTAATTTTGCAAATTACTCACAAATTTTCTAAAGAAGTTGAAAATCTCCAAAAATGAAAGTTGCTCAACTCTTCAAACTCTACAACTTTGCTTCAAGGAAAATTTTCAAATTCTACCTCCATTTTGAAATTTGAATTTGGGGTGCATTTGAGCATTTGAATCATTTCAAAATTACTCCAAATTTTATATGTAAACTTGAAAAACTTTGAATACCAAAGTTGATCCTTATAAAATAATCTTCAACTTTTCTTTTTGTCACAACCCCAAATTCCAAATGGATTTTGAATTAGACAAAAGGGGCAAAAAGGACCTTTATGATTTGAATTTGAATTCAAATTTGATTTGTTTACCTTTTTACTTTAACTTTGATTTTTGACCAGTAACATGGCCCATTAGGGTTATTTGAGTCAAATGACACATGGTCTCACATGATCACATGAAATTTGACCCTTGTGGTCATGATCTTTATTTAGGGTTTTGAATCACATCACATAAAATAACAACATTATGAAATAAAGCTTATTTAGTGAATGCATTCAAAATTTTCTACTTTACTTATGCTTTGCAATGCACATGATGGCATGTCAAGTTTTAGTGCTAGGTCAAAACACCAGAGGTGTTACAACCCTTCCCCCTTAAAGAAATCTCGTCCCGAGATTTAAAACCTAAGGCTAAGTAATGGAAAAGGAAATGTGTTAAGCTAACACATCATAACTTTATTCAAAAGGCTAGTGAGGGGGTTTTCCATTCTGTTGACAAATGAGACAAGTTACAATATAGACAAGGTATTGCAACTAGATAGAAGCGAAGAAGTCAAGAAAGTTTTCTTCTAAGTAATCCTCGGACTTCCAAGTAGCTTCATCTTTAGTGTGTTGATTCCATTGTACTTTATAGAACTTGATTATATGTCTTCGAGTGACTCAATCTTTCTGATCTAAGACTCTAATAGGGTACTCCACATAAGTCAGATCAGGTTCTAGTTCTACATCACCAAAATCGACCACTTGGTTAGGTACTTGAAGACACTTCTTTAGCTGAGATACATGAAAGATATCATGCATAGCTGACATGTGATCTGGTAGCTTGACGCGATAGGCGACCGGTCTACATCGTTGTTGGATTTGAAAAGGACCTACATAACGGGGCACCAACTTTCCCCGAATCCCAAAACGATGAACTCCTTTCATCGGCGATACCTTGAGGTAGACATGATCTCCCACTTTGAATTCTAGCGGTCGTCTCCTCTTATCAGCATAGCTTTTCTGTCGGGATTGAGCTATCTTCATATTGGCTTGTATGAGTTTAACCTTCTCTTCAGCTTCCTTGACCACATCCGGCCCAAAGAACAAACGTTCTCCAGCTTCTGGCCAATTTAAAGGTGTCTGACATCTACGACCATACAGTGCTTCGAATGGCACCATTTTAATGCTCTCTTGATGGCTATTGTTATATGAGAATTCAACTAAGGGAAGGCATTCATCCCATTTAGCACCATAGGAAAGAACACATGCTCTTAACATATTTTCAAGAATTTGATTTACCCTCTCAGTCTGTCCATCTGTTTGCGGATGATAAGCAGAACTATGGATAAGTTTAGTTCCCAAAGACTCATGTAGACTTTTCCAAAACTTGGACATGAACAATGACCCTCTGTCAGAGACAATGGTCTTGGGTGCCCCATGCAGACTGAAGATTCTATCGAGATAAAGCTTTGCATACTGTTCCGCTCGATATTTATCTCTGACTGGTAAGAAATGAGCTATCTTGGTTAGATGATCAACAATAACCCATATTGAATTATAGCCTACAGATGTCCTAGGCAATCCCACGATGAAGTCCATACAGATATCTTCCCACTTCCAAGATGGAACTGGCAATGAATGTAATGGACCTGCAGTCTTCATATGAACTACTTTGACTCTCTGACAAATATCACACTTGGCCACATATTGAGCTATTTCTATTTTCATTTTGGTCCACCAATATCTCTTTCTCAGATCATGATACATTTTGTTGCTACCTGGATGAATGGAGTATCTTGTAGAATGAGCTTCATTAAGAATCTGCTTTCGCAGCTCCAGATTTTTGGGTACTACCAATCTATCCTTGAACCATACGACATCTGATTCATCAATCTTGAAACATGTTGGTCTTCCAGATCTGACTTTATCCTTGATATGGGCTATGACCTTACTTTTTTATTGAGCAGCAATGATCTGATCTTTGATAGTGGACTTAATTGCAATATTAGACAGGGAACCTTGTTCTATGATTTGTAAATTCATATGCTCCATCTCTTAACACAATGTCCGTTGCATAGGTTCTACAATCAGACGATGACAATGACTCTTGCGACTCAGGGCATCGGCAACCACATTAGCCTTGCCTGGATGATAATGCACTTCTAAGTCATAATCTTTGATAAGTTCTAACAATCTTCTTTGCCTCATATTCAACTCTGACTGAGTGAAGATGTATTTCAAACTTTTGTGATCCATATAGATATGACAGATATTGCCCAATAAATAACGTCACCAAATCTTGAGTGCATGAACAACAGCAGCTAATTCAAGGTCATGGGTGGGATAATGTTCTTCATGCTTCTTGAGTTGTCTAGAAGCGTATGCTATGACTCTGCCTTCTTACATCAGAACACAGCTAATACCAATTCCAGATGAATTACAATAGATATCAAATGGCCTCTCGATATCAGGTTATGCTAAAACTGGTGCAGTTGTCAGCAACTTCTTCAATGTCTGAAAGGCCTTCTCACATTCTGTCGACCATACAAACTTAGTTTGATTCTTCAGTAGTCCAGTAATTGGCTTTGAAATTCTAGAGAAGTCAGGGATGAACCGACGATAATACTCTGCCAACCCTAGAAAACTATGAACTTGATGAACAGTTGTAGGTGCTTTCCAGTTAAGGACTTCTTCTACCTTACTCGGATCAATAGCTATACTGTCGATGCGGGACCCATAAGGTTCCCCACGGAGAAGAGAAAAGAAGACCTAGTCCAACTAGGATTTCATACATGTAATCCTATTAGAACTAGTTACACGTAATCCTACTAGGATCTCTACTTTGTAACCGACTAGGACTCCCGCCTCTCCTGAACTATATAAAGGAGGGCAGGGGTCCCTAGATCGGCAGCTAACACACACATAGACAACAATTGTACGACACAACCCTTGACAATCAATCCAACGCAAAGGCTAAGGCCGACTGGACGTAAGGTTATTACTCGATCTACGATCGAGGGCCTGAACCAGAATAAATCGACTGTGTCTTGCGTTAACCATCGAGTTCAACATACGCCGAAGCCCGAACATACTGCCCCGGGTACCCCCGTGGCAGGCTATCGGTGGTAAAACATCGACAGCTGGCGCGCCAGGTAGGGGACTTCGGCGACTTGCATCCGAGAGCTCGATGGACCTCGATAACATAATCTTCCCGACGGGATCAACTTTCATCTTCGGCTCATGGATCTGCGAGGCAGATAACAACGGCAGACTTCAAAGCCATCTCCTCAAAGATTCAGATCATCTGGAAAAAGTTCCTATTTCAACAACTGCAACGGATCAGCTCACCAGAAGATTCGCGCAACTCATAGTATCCGATTCAAATCAGATTTCACGACCACCCGTATCCGATTCGAATTCAAGCTCCAAGGCGAAGTCTTATCCGAGTGCTTTCTGGAAGCCGAGTTCTCTTTCGGAAAGATTCCAGAGCACAACCCGAAACAACTCGGATTACCCCTAGAGTTATCACAAGAAGTCGAATTCTTTTCCATTTGGGCTCGACAACATGGCGAAATCCTATCAGGGGCAGGTCGAAAGATCTTTCAATCCTAGATTCGGGATACCACTGACAGGAGCTCAGGAGGGTCTCGTGCTAACAATAACATCGCAGGACTGTATCATCCACTGGCCAGGTTCCGTCCCTGAGGATAGCGGAACCCAACTAGTCGGCACATCAGCAACATCTATTCTACCTTACCAGGAAGGAGACTCGATCTACGACACCGAGGCATCTACTAAAGTTATCAGTAACTCCAACAGAATGAAAACTAATGTCAATAACAGAACTGCTCATGCGCGAGAAGTACTCATGGTTCGACGACCGCGGTCACCATTAAATCTCCCGGAAGCACCTGATGTCAGATCATCAGATGAATCAGAATCCAACATATCACCGTTTGCCCAAGGCTACGACGGAGAAACAGACAGTCAGAGACAAGCTAGAGAAAGAAAAAACAAGTTGAAGCAAGGGCGTCAACACCGTGCTAGGCAGCGCAAGGAAGCTTGGATCAGATACGAGTCAGAATTGGCTGAGTACGACAAAAGAAAATCACAACGAGAAGTCGAGGGAAGACGCACGGCGAATACACCCTACGATAAGATTCGAGAGGCATTAGAAGAACTCGGAAAAACTTCACACCCCAGTGAAAAGTATGAACAGCTCCAGGACTTGCTCCGATCAACGATCCCGAAAACACATGAAGAGAGAGCTCGATCAAGACTACCCGCAAGATCAACAACCCACAGACAAGAAGAACAAAATCAAAGGAAATCTGCTTTCGAAAGACTTGGGCCAAGTGGAAGCCATAATGAAGGAAGTAGGAAGGAACATAATCAGGGCCACCGATTTGAACAACCCAGGAAGACTAGAAGTAGGATACCTACCCAAACAATCTCGCAAGATTATTCCCGTCAGAACGACAGCTGGCCAGAAGAAGGTGCCGAATCCGAATTCAAAGAAACCAAGACGCACGACAGGTTCCCCTGTTTCACGAACAGGCTTGCATTAGTACGATTACCTCACAAATTCAAACCGTCTAACCACTCCAAGTATGATGGCAAAACCGAACCAAGGCAATGGCTCAGAATATATTCACAATCAATTGAACTAGCCGGAGGAGATGACGATATTAAAACCCTTTTCTTTCCCATGGCACTGGAAGCCATGCCTCTCCAATGGTTCGACAAACTGAACCCAGGATCTATCAGAAATTGGGAGGATTTGCAAAGAGCTTTTTGCGAGAATTTTGCAGGAATCATTACACATCCAATCACCCATGCAGAATTAAAAGGACTCAAGCAAAAGGGAGGTGAAAGTCTCAGAAACTACTATCGACGATTCGGCGAACTACGAGCTCAAGTGCATGACATAACCGAACGAGAAGTAATTGAAGCTTTCTCTCACGGAATCATGGCTAGGTGGCAATTTCAAGATTTCTGCAAAGAAAATCCGAGAAACAATGAAGAATTCAGACGAACAGTAGAAAAGATGATTACTGCAGAAGAAAAAACACGGGAAAGGTTCCCAGACAGAAACAACCAGGACAACTCGGACAAGCAAAATCATCGGAGTAGCAGACATCAAGAAAGAAAACGTAGACCAGACAATACTGTGGCAATGGCCGACAAATCAAAGAAGTTTCCCAAACCCAGAAGATATGATGACATTGAAAGCATACGTTGCCCATTACACCCTGGCGGGAGGCACACCATCGGAAATTGCTACACTTTCAACGATCGATACACAAGAAAAGATAGTAAGGAAAACGCCAAAGAGGACAATCAGAAAAAAGAAGAAGACAACCACGAGGACAAAGGATTCCAAAAACCTAGGGGAACGGTAGCAGTGATCTTCTCAGGGGCTCCGGATTGCAGAAGCAAACATCAAGAAAAACTAGCACTACGGACCATTATGACAGCAGAGCCGGCTACACCAAGATACCTCAATTGGTCACAGTATCCTATCCAATTCACCAGAGAAGACCAATGGACTAGCGTGGGAAACGCGGGCCATTATCCATTGGTTTTGGATCCAACTATAGCTGGTATGACCGTCACCAAAGTACTAATCGATGGAGGAGCTGGGCTTAACATCATCTTTTCAGAAACCCTAAGGAAAATGGGACTACAACTCGCCGGGATGATTACACCAACAAGCACGCCTTTTTATGGAATAGTACCCGGCAAAGCAGCCATGCCACTCGGACAAATTACTTTACCCGTTACCTTTGGAACTCCTTCAAACTACCGAACAGAGTTTATCAAATTCGAAGTCGCCGACTTCGACTCATCATATCATGCAATCCTAGGACGACCGGCGCTAGCCAAATTCATGGCAATACCACATTATCCGTACCTACTGCTTAAAATGCCAGGACCCCACGGTATCCTTTCTCTTCGAAGCGATTTAAAGCGTGCTTTTGACTGCGACGTTCAGGCGATCCAAATTGCAGCCAAAGCACAAGCTGACAATGGAAGAAAAGAAATAGCCACAATCGCGGCGGAAACAAGCCAGGAAGAATTAGAAATACCAGCTAAAAAACCCAGTATCATTGCATCACCAAAAGAAGCCGACGTCAAGCGAATCGACTTAGGCACAGGCGACACCTCCAAGACAGCGACTATCAGCGCTCACCTCTCGGCAAAATAGGAACTCGCGCTCACCAACTTTCTTCGGGACAACAAGGATATCTTCGCTTGGAAGCCAGCCGACATGCCAGGGGTCCCAAGAGAGTTGGCTGAGCACAGAATTGATGTTAACAAAAGCTCCAAACCTGTAAAACAACGGCTACGACGATTCTCACCCGACAAGAAGGCAGCAATTAAAAAGGAAATAACAAAACTGATGGCAGCCGGATTCATCAAGGAGATCCTACATCCAGACTGGCTAGCGAACCCGGTCCTTGTTCAGAAGAAAAACACAGACGAGTGGCGCATGTGCGTCGATTACACAGATCTCAACAAACATTGCCCAAAAGATCCGTTCGGGCTACCACGCATTGACCAGATAGTTGACTCGACAGCAGGATCTGCATTATTATCTTTTCTCGATTGCTATTCAGGGTATCACCAGATCGCACTAAAAGAAGAAGACCAGAGCAAGACATCTTTCATCACCCCATTTGGTGCCTACTGCTACAAGACCATGTCGTTTGGACTAAAAAACACTGGCGCCACGTACCAAAGAGCTATCCAGACTTGCCTTGGGAATCAAATCGGTGAAAATGTGGAGGCATACGTGGACGACGTGGTGGTGAAAACAAAAGACCCAGACACCCTAATTGAAGATTTACAGCAAACGTTCGAAAACTTGAAGAAATGGAGATGGAAATTGAATCCAAACAAATGTGTATTTGGAGTTCCCTCAGGGCAACTACTCGGATTTTTGGTCAGTCAGCGCGGGATTGAAGCCAGCACCAAACAAATTCGAGCCATAACAGAAATGGGCCCGCCTAGAAGTGTCAAAGATGTGCAGAAACTAACAGGATGCATGGCGGCCCTCAACCGTTTCATATCAAGACTCGGCGAAAAGGGGTTACCTTTCTTTAAACTACTAAAGAAGACAGACAAGTTCGAGTGGACAACAGAAGCCGACGAAGCTTTCAAAAAACTTAAAGAATACCTCACTTCATCGCCTATCCTGACACCCCCAAAGAAAGACGAAGATATGATGCTATATATTGCGGCAACTCCCACAGTAATCAGCACAGCAATAATCGTAGAAAGAGAAGAAGAAGGGCGTGCGTATAAAGTACAACGTCCAGTATACTACATCAGCGAAGTACTGTCAGAATCCAAAATCCGGTACCCACATGTACAAAAACTACTCTACGCTTTACTCATTACCTCTCGGAAACTTCGCCATTATTTCGAAAGCCACAAGATTACTGTAGTGACAGATTTTCCACTCGGAGACATCCTACACAACAAAGACGCCACAGGGCGCATATCCAAGTGGGCAGTTGAAATTGGAGCTCTGGACATCAATTTCACCCCACGGAAAGCAATCAAATCTCAAGCCCTCGCCGATTTCGTGGCCGAATGGACAGAGATTCAACAACCCTTATCAGATACAATCCTCGACCATTGGAAGATGTACTTTGATGGATCACTCAAACTAGGCGGGGCCGGAGCAGGCGTTCTCCTCATTTCTCCAGAAGGAAAACAACTCAAGTACGTCCTTCAGATATTATGGCAAGCTACAAATAACGAAGCAGAATATGAAGCCCTCATCCACGGGCTACGAGTCGCGATTACCCTCGGAATAAAAAGATTACTCGTATACGGCGACTCAGCAGTGGTCATCAACCAAGTCAACAAAGATTGGGACTGCACCAAAGAAAACATGGGTGCTTATTGTGCCGAGATACGGAAACTTGAAAAACACTTCCAAGGATTAGAAATTTTACACGTTCTACGCGATTCCAACATTGCAGCAGATGTCCTTGCCAAACTTGGATCAGACAGAGCAAAGGTTCCACCTGGCGTATTCATAGAAGAACTATTAGTTCCCTCTATCAAACAACCCGGTGAAACAACACAAGAAATCCAGGCTAAAGGCGTTCAGATCCTGATAATCAACACTTCATGGACCCAAGTTTTCATTGACTATATCAAAGAAAACAAATTACCAGCAAATAAGGCAGAAGCCACCCAAGTTGTTCGCAGAAGCAAGAACTACGTTCTAGTAGGAGATAAACTTTACAGAAGAGCAGCATCATCAGGAGTACTCCTAAAATGTGTCTCATTTGAAGAGGGTAAAGAGATCCTAGACGAAATACATTCAGGTTGCTGTGGAAATCATGCCGCTTCAAGGACACTGGTTGGCAAAGCATTCCGTACCGGATTCTACTGGCCAACCGCTTTGAAAGACGCAGAAGAGCTTGTCAGAAAATGCAAAGGTTGCCAAATGTTTGCAAGACAAGCCCATGTACCAGCTCACAATCTTATCTGCATTCCACCCGCTTGGCCTTTTTCCTGCTGGGGGCTAGATCAAGTAGGACCCCTGAAAAAAGCAAAGGGCGGCTTCGAGTACATCTTTGTGGCAATTGACAAGTTTACCAAGTGGATTGAATACAAACCACTCGCGAAATACAGCGCAACCAAAGCAGTCAAGTTCATCCAAGACATTATGCACCGCTTCGGCATGCCAAATCGAATCATCACAGACCTAGGCTCACCCTTCACAGCTACAGAATTCAAAAGCTGGGCTCAAGACTGCGGTTTCAGTATAGACTACGCGTCCGTTGCACATCCAGAAGCCAACGGACAAGTAGAAAGAGCTAATGGACTCATACTAGCCGGATTAAAACCAAGGTTATACGAAGAACTAGTGGACTACGGGTCCAAATGGATTGAAGAACTACCGAAAGTAGTGTGGGGGCTACGAACTCAAATAAGCAGAGCAACAGGCCACTCACCTTTCTTCCTAGTTTACGGGTCAGAGGCCGTACTACCCGCCGACTTGATCTGGACATCCCCGAAAATAGAACAATATGATGAAGGAGAAGCAGAACACACAAGAAGATTAGAACTCGACAGCTCAGAAGAAGTCAGAATAAACGCTACCCTCCAAACAGCTAGATACCTACAAGGTTTAAGACGGCACTACAACAAGAATACCCAATCTCGATCACTACAAGGTGGAGACTTAGTGCTAAGAAGGATACAAAAGACTGATGGACGACATAAGCTACTCAGTCCTTGGGAAGGCCCGTTCATTGTCACAAAAGTCACTGGACCCGGCACATACAAGTTAATGACCGAAGATGGAAAAGAAGTCAGCAATACATGGCACATCAGCCAGCTAAGAAGATTCCATGCGTAAAAACAACTCAGGAAAAACAGACATGCAAGCCGCAAGGAACCTACGTTCACAACCAACGAAAGACAATACTCTTCAAAAACATATGTATTAGTTTATACTCATGATCAATAAAGATAATATTCATCCACAGCGTGCCGTGTCATGACTTCCAACGAGTTGTTTTCACGAAACAAAAAGCAAAATGGCTGAAAACATGCCTGAGCATTCCGGCCGAGAGCAAAATAGCTGAAAAGATGCTTGAGCCCGCCGATGAGGGTAGCTAAAAGCTAACACCCGAAACAAAAAGCAAAACGGCTAAAAACATGCCTGAGCATTCCGGCCGAGAGCAAAATAGCTGAAAAGATGCTTGAGCCCGCCGATGAGGGTAGCTAAAAGCTAACACCCGAAACAAAAAGCAAAATGGCTGAAAACATGCCTGAGCATTCCGGCCGAGAGCAAAATAGCTGAAAAGATGCTTGAGCCCGCCGATGAGGGTAGCTAAAAGCTAACACCCGAAACAAAAAGCAAAATGGCTGAAAACATGCCTGAGCGTCCCGGCCGAGAGCAAAATAGCTGAAAAGATGCTTGAGCCCACCGATGAGGGTAGCTAAAAGCTAACACCCGAAACAAAAAACAAAATGGCTGAAAACATGCCTGAGCATCCCGGCCGAGAGCAAAATAGCTGAAAAGATGCTTGAGCCCGCCGATGAGGGTAGCTAAAAGCTAACACCCGAAACAAAAAGCAAAATGACTGAAAACATGCCTGAGCGTAGCTGAAAAGATGCTTGAGCCCGCCGATGAGGGTAGCTAAAAGCTAACAACCGAAACAAGTCGGCCGAAATTTAACTTCAAAAGACCCTCCAGCACTTCGTTCCGAAAAGCAAGAGGCTCGGGGGCTACGTCCAGATAGGAAAAGAACGAGTGCCACTCAAGAAAGCACTCGGATGCTGAAGTTTATCAAGGCAGCATTCTATACCGAGTCATTTCACATAGCGCAGGCGAAAGGTTGTTAATGCAAAGCACTCGATGGATCACAAGGGAGAAAGAAAAGAAAAGTACTCGACAAGTCGAGAGGCTTTGTCAGAATAACGCGCAGAGTTATTTTACGGAGCAGAGACAGGAACAGGACAAAGTACTCAGCAAGTCAAATAACTTCAACCGCACCCAGGCAAAGAATACATCAACAAAATAAAGAATCTTCATTTAAAAAGGAGTGCAATATTACAAGAGAACGCTCAATTGAGTCAGGCATTGTCATCAGAAAAAGAAATATCAATACTTAGACTATCTACAACTCTACTGGCTAGATCTTCGACCTCAGGCTCCATCTTTTCAACGGCGTCGAGATATTCTTGGCTTTCAGCTTCTTCCGCTATCTTGGAGAGGGGCGCCTCTGGAGCAAGGACCCGGACCTGGGCCAGCACATTCTTGGTACAAACTTGGGCACACCTCTTCGCGAACTCTTGGAAACGAGTCGGAATCCGGGGAATGAACTGCGCCCAAGATTGCCCGTCATCCGCCGGAGTCCGAAGGACATCGGCTACTGAACGAAAGGATTTCCACAAAGCATTCCAATTCTCAGTAGCCGTCGCCAGCTTCCCGGACAAGTTTTCAATAGTTTTTTGGGCCTGCACAAGATCTCTGTCAGCTCCGCGCCTAATCAACCTAGCAAGGGCAAGTTCTTCCTCAGCATGAGTTATTACCTCCTCAGCTTTATTGTGACTAGAACGGACAAGAGCTTTCATTTCTTCAATACCCTCCGAGAGCTTCTGCTTCTCAACTCGGAGAGCTAGGCAAGACACCCAAGAACAAGTCAGCAGGAAAACAAGTCAAAATACAAGAAGAAACAGGCAGAACCCACGGCACCTTTGCATTCATTCTTCGCAGACTCCACTGCAGCATCTCTCTGCTTCTCCGTCTCCACTACCCGGTCGCGAAGGGTTTTCTCCTCTTTCTGATGCACTTGACGCTCCGTCTCCAACTCAGCCCGGAGGAGGTCAAGATCGGCTTTCAGAGCGTCCACCTCCGAAGACAGCTTCCTCTCATTCTCAGATGAGAAGAAGAAGCCAGAATGATCGCGAGAGAAAGACTGAGCAAAAAAGAGGCAAAGAGAGACAAGACGTAAGGGTAAAAGAGAAACAAACACGCAAAAAGAAATAGCAATAAAACCTACCTGAAGTTTCTCACCAAAAGAAGACGCAAGGGTCGACAAGCTCCCCCAGGCTGCGGTCAGCTCCGATAACCGATGAGTGGCATCAAACTGTTGCACCACGTCACCGGAAATCGAAGGGCCGCCGGAAGCAAGAGAAGGGGAAAAAGAAGCCGGCTGGGGTGAAGCAGGAGCGACCAGAGCAACCTCCAGGGAAGCCGGAGCTAAACCCCCAGAAGAACCCGGCGCGACGGCCACAGTTACCTCCGGAGCGACCAAATCCGCGACTCCGCCAGGTAGCTCTGAAGCCCCCGCCGCGACTTCATCAACAGAATGTTGTGAGTCTCGAAGCTCAGAACTCGTTGGCATGACGGGAGGCAGAGAAGAAGTCGATGAAGAAATTAGAGAAGACGAAGCACTGAAAAGTGATAAAAGGAAACACCAATAAGAACCAGAGGGAGGAAGATAAAAGCCAAAAAGATGAAGCAAGAATCTACTCTCCCGACTACTTTTTTCTTTGAGAAGCCAAGAGAAGGCCTCGCAGGGGGAACCACGACGGCGAAGACGTCCCCGCCGCCCAGCGACGGGAGCGGGACAGCCGACAGCGGAGCCGCGGAAGAAGTCGGGGCTGGAGCGGTGGAGGAAATCCGCACCGAAGGAGCAGTACAGCTCGGGGCAGAAGCAACCAAATGACTCGACCCCGGAGCTTCGGAAGAGGTCGGCGCGAGAGCCTCGGAAGAACTCACACCCGACCTTCGATTACTTCAAAAAGTTCAAGACTAAAATTAAAAACAAAGAGGAAAAATTCAAGCCGACAAGAATATGAAAAACGACTCACCGCCGCATGATGAGAGGAACTTCATCATCCTCTTCTTCCTCAGCCAGCGAAACCAGAGCACCCGCTGAAAAAGAGATGAAGAGTACTCGGTTCAAGAGAGAAACATGAAAATAAAAGAACAAAGAATACTAAATGTGCTCACCTAAGAGCATGCTAGCAACAACTGGAGTACCTGAGGGAGTACTTGGTTTGCGAGGCTTCTTGGAGACAGGCAAGCCAGATGAGGACCCGTCCATTCGCCCCCTCTTCGGGACACTGCGAGGACCACGAGGGACTAGACGAGGAACATACTCTTCATATACATCATCAAATCTGAGAGAGACCCCAGGAAGGGCTGTAAAAGTTTGAGACTTACTAATTGCAGAAGTACCGGCTGAACGATCCCCAGCCTCCGCCACAGCAGGGAGAACATCAAGGGGGATCGGATCAACAAAGTTCCGCCCAAGCACCTACGAAAAAAGACAAAAAACCAAGACAAGGAAAAACTAAGCAAGAACGGACGCAGAAAGAGTACTTAAAGAACTCAAATAAAAAGAAAAAGGAGAATAGGCAACTCACAGCCGGGGGCGGGTTGTTGGCCGAGTACTCAGGGACGGCAGGAGGAATGACGCTCACTCCTTTCAGCATCTTCTGAAGGCGCTCGAGTACCTCCTCACCGGTCAGCTCAAGAGCTGGGACCATGCGCGAAGGATCCTCGGCCCCAGAATACTCAAAGCCGAGATGTTCCCGCTCTTTCAAGGGCTGAACCCGGCGACGAAGGAAACTTGAAACAATACCAAAGCCGGTCAAACCTTGCTGTTTCAGCATGCTAATTCTATCAAGGAGTGGCTGGATCGCTTGAATCTCAGCAGGTGACTCAAGCTTCTTGTCCCATCGGTCATTAACCACGGGACCAGATCCGGAGTGAACGACAAGAGAAGGGATCAAATTGGCGGTGTAAAACCACTCGGCACGCCAATCTTTGACAGAATCGACCAAGTCGTAATCAAAAAACTTGATTTTAAGACCCTGGCGAAACTGAATCCCGCAACCGCCGAGGGCACTGGTTTCCTCACGGCGGGGTTGAGGTTTCAGGCGAAAGAAAAAGCGAAAAAGAGAGAGAGAAGGAGGGATCCCAAGGAAGGCTTCACAAAGATGAACAAAAACGGAAAGATGGAGAACAGCATTGGGGGTTAGATGGTTCAGACTAACCCCGAAATAGCCAAGAAACTGATGAAGGAAGGCGGAAGCAGGAAGACAAAGTCCGGCGCGGACAAAAGAAACGAAAAGGACAATCTCACCAGGACCCGGAGCCGGAACCCGATGCTCGCCCGGAACTCTCCGTTCAGCGATGACTTTGCTTTGGATCAAGCCATCACTAACAAGCTCGCGCAGCTGGTCTTCGCCGGTCGTCGGAACAGGCCAAACCTTCTGAGCCGCCCTCATGGCCACGAACTCCAGGTTTTCAATCAAAGACAGGGATGACTCCTCGTCCACGAAGGTCGCCTGAGACTTGCTTGCGGTCTTCTTCTTTCCCATGAACTGGCGGAAGCAAAGAAGGCGCTAAGGAGGACGAAGCTAAAATAATGGCGCTCGGGCAATGACGACAATGACGGCGGCGGGTTTCTGAGAACTAGGGTTTAAAAGCAAGAGCTAGATGACAAGGGAAAGGAAGATAAAAGGGTCTTTAAATAGATTTCTCAACGATGCAAACGGCCCATAAGGCCCGTTAAAGCGCAGCGTGGAAACGCAACGGTCCATTTACCGACGCAGCTAAAATGATGGAGGGCACGAATCCACACAACGGTACAAACCAACGGGCAGATTTCAGACTTATCCGCACAACACCACAGCAGGATTATCAGATAACTACAAGAACAACTCGTCGAACCGAGAAGAAAGAAAGGGCTAACTCGATAGCCTCATGAACGACAGGGATCACAACAGAAAGGTCAAAGACAACTAAGAAGACAAGATTCGTTATATTACAAGCGACTTCAAAAATAGAAGATTACAAACCTTACAAGACCCGATGAACTCGGCACCACGAAAAGCAAAGTAGCAAAGAGGAACACGGGCACGACTAAGCTCTGGAACGACTACGTGTCCCAAATTGCTACTCGGAAGGACAAACCGCCATCAGCTACACTGTTTTCTTCAAAGGACGAACGCAGTGCATCCAAGGCGGAAATCGGCAGCACGGCAGGGCAACATGGAGCAGAGAAGGCCGGCGGGCATCTGTCTACCCAAGACCGATGTGATGCTGGATATGGTGTTGATCTGCACCGGACGGTCTCAAGACAGGCGACGAGGATCAACCCAGAACTGCCGGATGAAGGAACAAAGCCCACATCACAAGACTTCCTCCAACTACCACCACGTACATCCTGGCACAATGCTGTCGCGGGATTAGCCTACCTCTAATCCCTATCATAAGACTTCCTCCAGCTACGACAAGACACACAGGAACTACAAAATACGCCCGGGGGCTGCTCTACTTCACAAACTACCATGTTCACAACCAAGAAGTTTTCAACAGAATGGCCAATGGATGCAAGCAAGCACTCCGGGACAGTACTTATAGGCCAAAGGATCGGCGCACATGGACCAAGGGTACCAACGAAATAAACCCAACAAAGGACACAGTGAAAGGACAGGACTCAATAATGGATGACTCAGGCGAGAAGAAACAGTACTCGAAGACGGGCATATTCGGAAGAATATACCAGCACAGTACAACCCGTGAACAAAAGGCATTTACACTCAACCACCACCACACAACTACATCTGACAACAGCAGACTATCAAAAGAATACGCCAACACCTCGCATCCGATTCCTTCCTGAACAAAACAACCCGGATAAGGTACGTACAAGTTCAGAAAGAACCTGGACGAAGTGCAAAAAACCTGGAAGAGGTACATCAAGAACCAGAGAAGTCTAGAAAATGACCTGGATGAGTAAAAACAACTCGGAATAGCATCACGACTTAGTCAAATCAAAAAACAACCCGGATAAGGTACGTACAAGTTCAGAAAGAACCTAGACGAAGTGCAAACAACCTGGAAGAGGTACATCAAGAGCCAGAGAAGTCTAGAAATGACCTGGATGAATAAAAACAACTCGGAAGAGCATCACGGCTTAGTCAAACACTAAGCTCGGGGGCTCAAGTACTCAAGACTACAACAAAGACAACACGTCAAGACCCTTCATCCGATTTCTATTCTAAAGAAAAGTACTCGGAGAAGGCTCGGGGGCGGTGGTAAAACATCGACACCCCAAAAATTTTTTGAAGACAAGAATCTGGACCCTCCAACTTTTGCAAGCAAAAGCAAGAGGCTCGGGGGCTACACTCAGTGAGTGCAATTTTTACGAAAAATTGCACCCACCCAAAAAGAACTCAGAGCAACCAAGAAGACTAAAGGGACCCTCTGGCTTCTTGTCCCAACAAGCAAGAGGCTCGGGGGCTACACTCACTGAGTGCACTTTTATTCAAAAGTGCACATCAGCTGGAGAAAAGACGAAGAAGACCATCTCAAGATTTTACTTCAAGAAAGAACCCGGAACAAGTCTACAAACAACCCGGCCCTTGAAGCTCAATCATGAAATGCTCGGGGGCTTGTCGATGCGGGACCCATAAGGTTCCCCACGGAGAAGAGAAAAGAAGACCTAGTCCAACTAGGATTTCATACATGTAATCCTATTAGAACTAGTTACACGTAATCCTACTAGGATCTCTACTTTGTAACCGACTAGGACTCCCGCCTCTCCTGAACTATATAAAGGAGGGCAGGGGTCCCTAGATCGGCAGCTAACACACACATAGACAACAATTGTACGACACAACCCTTGACAATCAATCCAACGCAAAGGCTAAGGCCGACTGGACGTAAGGTTATTACTCGATCTACGATCAAGGGCCTGAACCAGAATAAATCGACTGTGTCTTGCGTTAACCATCGAGTTCGGCATACGCCGAAGCCCGAACATACTGCCCCGGGTACCCCCGTGGTAGGCTATCGGTGGTAAAACATCGACATATACCTTCGGCAGATAACACATGACCTAGAAATTGTACTTCTTCTAACCAGAATGCATATTTACTGAATTTGGCATATAATTGGTGATCTCTTAATCTTTGTAGAACAATACGTAGATGTTCTACATGTTCCTTTTTACTCTTTGAATAGATAAGAATATCATCAATGAACACCACTACAAACTTATCCAACTCAGGCATAAAAATTGAGTTCATTAGGTACATGAAATGAGCCAGAGCATTGGTCAGCCCAAAAGACATGACTAGATACTCATATAGACCATATCGAGTAGTGAACGCTGTCTTCGGCACATCTTCTCGTCTGATCTTAATATGGTGATAGCCTGATCTCAAGTCTATCTTTGAGAACACCTTAGCTCCCGTAAGTTGATCAAAAAGCAAATCAATTCAGGGTAAGGGGTATTTGTTCTTTATGGTGACTTCATTTAACGACCGATAGTCAACACATAACCTTAAGGTTTGGTCCTTCTTCTTCACGAAGATAGCAGGGCATCCCCAAGGTGATGAACTGGGTTGAATGAAACCCTTGTCTAACAACTCCTGTAGTTGCATTTTTAATTCTGCTAGTTCTTTGGGTGGCATCCTATATGCTCTTCTGGACACTGGTGCTGTTCCTGGTTTCAGATCAATTCTAAACTCTACATCTCGGTCTGGTGGCAGACCAGGCAGATCATTGAGAAAGACATCCGTAAACTCACATACCACTGAAATTTTCTCGGCTTCTTCAATGATAGTTGCACAGACTGTTTCCACTGTACTCTTAGGAAAGGGAAGTTGGATAAGAAGTTGGGTTTTGCTGTCAGGTGCATTTACCCTTATGGTTCTACGCAGGACATCTATGATAGCCTCGTGTTGAGTTAACCAGTTCATACCAAGGATCACATCTATATCTTGATCCTTTAATATCAGCATATTGGTAGGGAACTCATAACCTCCCAAATCAATAGGTATATGCTGAACTACCTCCCTTGTACAGATTCATCCCCCGGGCGACTGTATATGATATGGTTCTTTTGTTTCCCCAATAGCTATCCCATGCTTCACAATAAATGTACGATTGATGAATGTATGGGATGCAACAGAATAAAATAAGGTAATTGCAGGATGCTTAGCAATGGGAAACATACCCATCATTACTGGTTCTCCTTCTAGAATAGATTCCACCTAAGTATAGAAGACCCTTCCAGTTTTCTTCTCAGCCTGACCCTTCTGACTATTCTGAGCATTGCCCTTGTACTGATTCTGAGCTTGAGTAACAGGGGCTTTAGGTGCATCAGGATTGTTCTTCCTGGGATACAGACATTCTCAGGAAAAGTGTCCGGGTTTACCACAATTATAGCATGGATAATTGTGATTCTGGGGAGTAGCATTGCGGTTTGTATTATTTGTATTATATTGCTGCTGCGGTGCTTGATGAAGATAAGGCGTATTAGTTGCAGGGCGAATAAAGATTTGCTGCCTACCTTGGCCTTGTTGTGGGTGGAAGGGTGCACGGCTATGATTCTAAGGATGGTAGACTATCTTTTGACACTTTCCACTTGACGATCCGGAAGCAGATATTTTCTTTTTCTTCGCCTCCTTGTGTCGGCGATAATTCTCCTCTGAAGCGATAGCAATGTTGATTGTCTCATGATAAGTTGCGTTACCACAAGTTGCCATCATGGTCTGAAGTTTAGTGTTCAGGCCTCTAAGAAAATGATTCTTCTTCTTCCTGTCAGTATTCACATACTCTATAGCATACCACGATAGGTGATTAAAGCGCCCAACATAGTGCATTACCGGGTGCTCCCCTTGCTTAAGAGCCAAAAACTCTTCTAACTTCATGGTCATCACACCATCTGGAATATAATGTGCCCTGAAGGCATCCTTAAACTCCCTCCAAGTGATTTGGTGACCAGCGGGCTGCACTGCTACCAAATTTGCCCACCAGGCACCAGCAGCTCCTCAGAGTTGCTGTGCCGCAAACCTTGGTTTCTAAACCTCAGTACAGTGAATCAGCTCAAACTTTTGCTCTATTGTCCTAAGCCAATCGTCAGCTTCTAAAGGCTCTTCCGCCTTAGAGAACACAGGCGGACGGGTGTCAGTAAAATCAACATAGGTTGACTCATCATTTCCATTATTACGACGGCTACGATTAGGGTATGGTGCCTGTTGGTTCTGCGCCAATTCCCTTAACAGCCTAGCATTCTCTGCCGTTGCATTGACGAGTGCGGCTATGACATCTACCATAGTCGAAGGCATTGGTGGGGGATTTGGGCACTCATCATCGTCATGCGAGCCACTAGCACCAGTTCGGGTGATAGGACGAGGCATCTGTTAGAGAAACACATTTACTTACATCATTCTTTATTGAAAGCATTTAAACGGTTTCATGCTACAAAGGGTTACTTATTTAAATTACATGTCTTGTATCCCACAAGACAACCCTGGTTTACTAAGAAAGCAGTAAAGGAACTATTACTACTCCAAACTCTCAGTCTTTGACATCCGTGCCCATATCAGAAGAAACCTCATCTTCATCTGAGAAGTACACTAACTCCTCAGGATCCTCCTCCTCTTCTTCATTCTCGACTTCTCCTAGATCTATAATCATTTCTTCATCTATAACTTCACCATCCCCATGAGGAGGATGAAGTTGAGCGTACAACATGTGGACATTCTCATGAAGAATGGCATTGTCCATCTCTAGGTCTTCTATATAGAACTCCAACTCATGGACGCATTCATTGGCCGCATCCTCTCGTGTCCAGGCTTCGTTCTGCAGCTCCATGGTCATGGTGATGCTTCTTTGCATTTCTGCCAGCTTCTCTTGATCTTTAGCATGAGCTCGACGAAGAGTGTTGAGCTCCTTGGTAAGGCTCTCGATGTTGGCGGGATTGCTTGAAGATCCTTCATCTCCTAGGTTCTTGGCACTTCCTTCACCAAGCTCATGACTACGCGGTGCCAACTGGTGACGAGGGACTCCATGAGGTCCGGTGGACTTGCGTGCGGTTACCTTGGTCTTTGCCATAGCCTGTAGAATTTAGGGTAGGACTATAAGAATAGCTTGAGGATAACGGAGGTTAGCAAGAATGGGATTGACATTACTTACCCAACCACTTCTTAAGGGGAATATTATGCAAAGTGTTCAAGCATGATGCATGAATCGATCTTACGAATCTAGGTACGAAAGATTTATATAATCATAAGTACTAGATTTTTAATACATAGGACAAACCTAATCATATTATCTGCCACAAACTTTCAAATAAGACAGGATTGAGGCTAGATCAAAGGTAAGAAGAAAGAAATTTGAACTTTAAAATATCAAGTTTACTTTCTTTGATCCAAATCAATTTGAAGGTTTTCCAAAGTAATCTACAATGATCTTAGATGGGAACCTGCTCTGATACCAGCTGTGGTAGAAACTCCTAAGAAATCGGACCCACATGCACCTATCGTTGTCTTAACAGACCTCGGATAGGGTTCACGAGTACCCAACAACTCAATAGGTCTATCGGGTGTCCTCGGGAAACCCGAATCATCCACGATTCTCTTTTCAAACAGGATCCCAATCATAGACATTGCAGATTACAACAATTTATTCAAATATATACATCAGAGTAAAGATAGCGGAAGTCTTAAGATAACATAGTTTACAAACCAGTTGTTTTCAAACTTACAATACCATAAGTGTCATACAACCATAGTAGCGGGATAATATTACATTAACTTTATTTATCATACAAACTAGTGCCTTGTCCAAAGGCCATTCATCATTCCTCATCGTCATTGACTTCAAACACAGACATGCAGCAGGGACCAAAACAAGCCTGCGCATGCGACTCACCTGCAACAAGGGTTAACAAACCCTGAGTACAAAAGTACTCAACAAGACTAACCCGACGTAACAGGGGGTGAAAGACTGTAAAGATGTAGGTGTTGGGACAAGGTAAGGATGTAGCAAGATTCAAAAGTTCTTTGCCAAAAGCTTACTATTCTTCATCCTATTTTCAAGTTTTACCCCAAAGTCTTCTTGGTTTATTATCTCAAACTAAGTGTTCGTATCCCATGTTCCAAACATTCTCATTCCATTCCTTTTCTCATGTTTTAGTAATTCACCAGTCCTGCATTGCTTCTGTAATGAAACGAGTCTCCATATCCGTGGAGCACCAACAATTCAAATTGATTCAAGTCCCAGCTGGGGATTCCTTATCACACGACATATGTAGAACTTAATCTTGCATATATCAACCTCGCTATCGGATCCTCCTATACTAAGCCGTCTCCACGCCACCCGAGAGCACAGCACACCTCAAATCCGGCCACATTCCAGCCACGAGGGTACACGCTACTCCTACCATCTCTCCACTCCCAGTGTGTGGGCATTCGTCTTAGTATCGGATTAGCCGAAGTAGGCTTACCGGAGTATGTGACCAGTACTACAAAGTGTCTCGTTCAGAAGATCCACAATGAGTGGCCTTTAAGCGACATAGTCGGCAATATTACCCAACATTCAAGGTAAGTCACCCGACTAGTCTCTAGTTCATTCTATCATCTTTCTTTCTTTGGCCAGTATGCCATCTTTGATTGTATCGAAACTTTTACTTTGAAAGCCTACCATAAAGCATACTAAGCATTCTACGCCTTTGTAAATGAAATCATTTTCAAGGATGGTAAACAATTAACAAGGTAGGCAATGCATCAAGTAGGTAACATTTGAAATAATCAACTTAATGCAATAGGTAACATAGGTGATAAACTTTTCAAAGTAAACAAGGTAATGGTTTAATGCATAAACTGGGGCTTGCCTTCGTTGACGATCTCAGGTTCCGGATCAGTACCACAATTATCGAATCCTGTGACAACCGGGGATTCTTCCAGAACTTGCTCAACTAGAATCGTTTCACTCTCGGGTTCTACACGAAATGATAACATATGCTTTAACACGATAATAATGTAAACATGATGCTTTCATGGTACATGAAATGTAAAAACACCTCGAATACGACTTTCCGTCACGGTACAGTTGCAAGCCAACAAAACTAACTTGCAATTCTACCGTCAAGAACCACACATGTGACTTGACCAAATGAATCTTGAAACCCTACTTGTCACAAAATATGACCAAAACAAGATTCAACACTAATCAAACACTTAGGGTTTGCTTTTATTTAGTTTTGAATTAATTTGGAAATAAGCCCAAAAATGAACTTGTTCCAAATGACCTCAAAATTTTATGTAAGCTTCCTTATGTCAAATTAGTGTACCAAAACAAATTTCATAATTTTTTTGAATTATACAGTGGCCTACAAAAATCATGGAAATTGCATTTATTAATTAATGGACTAAATATTTGAACATTAAAAATTTATTCAAATTTTAAGTTTCAAATTTTTAAACCATACTAGAGCATGTACAGAGGCTACACACAAAATTTCAGAATTTTTGGAGCTATGATTATTTTCCTACAAATTTCCAAAGATTCAGCACTATTCAAAATCAGAAAATACCAAAACCTTACTGTTCTTCTCTTTCTCTCTCATTGACAACCCGACCCCACTCGTCAGTGTCACATAAGCGGACACGGCGGCGCTGCCATCACTGACCGGCCCAAAACGCGCCGACGGCGACGCTCCGGCGAGGCAGACTGCACCTAAATTATCTACACCATCCTACGAATCCATCACAGCCCTCAGAACGGCAGCAAGCGCACCGGAGAGAGCTCCACGTCGGCCACGGCGGCTGGGGCACGACGGCTCACGGCGTAACCCCAGCAATGGTGCAGTAGAGTCTAAAACGAAGCGAGTATCACATTCAGAAGCTCACCACGATCACGCCGGTGCGTTTGATGAAGACGGAGAAGGTCTAGGACAGCCTAGCCACGTCGAGTCGATGGTGGCAGAGCTCCGGTCGGTCTCGGGGAAGAAGACGTTGCGCCGGGCGATTCCGACCAACCCAAGCAACGCGAGCAAGTCGAAGAGGAGCGCAAGACCGAGGCGATCGCGTTAGCGTAGCTGGGTACGACGGACGTGGCTCAACGGTGGCTACAGCGAGTGGCAGAGCTGACTGGTGACAGAGCAGAGCAGAGGGGAAAAACGGGGACGGCGGCGGCGGTTGCTGCTATTTATAGCCGGGAAGGGGACGTCCGGCGTCGACAGCGCACGAACGAACTCGCCACGGCACCGGCTGCGTGTCAACGCGCGAGGAAGCGGCGCAATTTGATCGGCGGTGACAACAGCGTGGCGCCGGCGGCAAGCAGAGAGGTGGCGCTCAGCCGATTTTCAATTTTGAAGTATTTACAGAATTGCCACTGCGTTAATTTTGCAAATTACTCATAAATTTTCTAAAGAAGTTGAAAATCTCCAAAAATAAAAGTTGCTCAACATTTCAAACTCTACAACTTTGATTCAAGGAACATTTTCAAATTCTGCCTCCATTTTGAAATTTTAATTTGGGGTGCATTTGAGCATTTGAATCATTTCAAAATTACTCCAAATTTTATATGTAAACTTGAAAAACTTTGAATACCAAAGTTGATCCTTATAAAATAATCTTCAACTTTGCTTTTTGTCATAACCCCAAATTCTAAATGGATTTTGAATTAGACAAAAGGGGCAAAAAGGACCTTTATGATTTGAATTTGAATTCAATTTTGATTTGTTTACCTTTTTACTTTAACTTTGATTTTTGACCAGTAACATGGCCCATTAGGGTTATTTGAGTCAAATGAAACATGGTCTCACATGATCACATGAAATTTGACCCTTGTGGTCATGATCTTTATTTAGGGTTTTGAATCACATCACATAAAATAACAACATTATGAAATAAAGCTTATTTAGTGAATGCATTCAAAATTTTCTACTTTATGAATGCTTTGCAATGCACATGATGGCATGTCAAGTTTTAGTGCTAGGTCAAAACACTAGAGGTGTTACAGACAGTGGTGCTAATATTCATGTGTGTGCTGATGTTTCTTTGTTTATTTCCTATCAGGCCAACAGGAGTGGAGCCTTGATGATGGGAAATGGTTCGCATACGCATGTTCTTGATGCTGGTACGGTCTTTCTGAAGTTTACTTCGGGAAAGACGGTGCTATTAAAGAACGTGCAGCATGTCCCCTCCATTAAGAAGAATCTTGTTAGCGCTTCTCAGATGTGTCGTGATGGCTTTAAAATTGTGCTTGAGTCCAATAAATGTGTTGTGTCGAGACATGGAACATTTGTTGGAAAATGTTATGATTGTAGAGGCTTGTTCCGCTTATCTTTGCTTGATGATGTGTGTAATAAAGTAGTGAACAATATTATTGTTTTAGATGAGTCAAATATATGGCATTCACGATCTTGTCACATTAATTTTGGCTGTCTCACACGGCTTGCAAATCTGAATTTAATCCCGAAATTTAACTTAGTCAAAGATTCTAAGTGCCAGGTGTGTGTGCAATCAAAGCAACCATGCAAGCCTCACAAGGCTGCTGAGGCGAGGAACTTGGCACCATTAGAACTCGTTCATTCTGATTTATGCGAAATGAATAGCAAAATGACTAAAGGCGGTAGACGATACTTCATGACATTTATAGACGATTGCACTAGATTTTGGTACGTGTATTTATTAAAAACTAAAGATGAAGCATTGCATTATTTTAAAGTCTATAAAGCTGAGGTAGAAAATCAACTTGAGAAGAAAATCAAGCGTTTGCGGTCCGATCACGGAGGAGAATATTTCTCAAATGAATTTTCTAAGTTTTGCGCGGTGCATGGAATTATTCATGAGAGGACGCCATCATACTCACCACAGTCCAATGGGATTGCAGAGAGAAAGAACCGCACTCTAACTGATTTGGTTAATGCCATATTGGAGACTGCGAGACTATCTAAGGAATGGTGGGGTGAGGCTATTTTGACAGCATGTCATGTCCTGAATAGAGTGCCCACAAAGAACAAAGAAATTACACCATTTGAGGAATAGGAGAAGAAGAGATTAAATCTCTCTTACCTGCGAACTTGGGGTTATTTGGCAAAGGTGAATGTGCCAATAAACAAAAAGCGAAAGCTTGGACCAAAGATTGTTGATGGTGTCTTTCTTGGTTATGCTATTCACAGCGTGGGTTATAGATTTTTAATTATAAACTCTAGTGTTCCTGAGATGGCTGTTGATACAATCATGAAATCTAGAGACGCTATATTTTTTTAGAATGAGTTTCCCATGAAAAATGCACCTAGCACAACTAGTCATGAATTTATAGTTCCTCACGAGCATGAAAATTTTACTCCGATAGAACAAATTAAGGAACCCTATGTACAAAATCCTGAGGAGGATGACACTATAGTCACCAGGAAAAGCAAGAGACGGAGGACTGCAAAGTCTTTCGGTGATGACTATATTGTGTACCTTGTGGATGACACACCAACGACCATTGAAGAGGCATATTCCTCTCCTGATACTGACTTATGGAAGGAAGCAGTACGGAGTGAGATGGATTCTGTTATGTCTAATGGAACTTGAGAAATTGTTGATCGTCCCTATGGGTGCAAGCCTATAGGGTGCGAATGGGTGTTCAAGAAAAAGCTTAGGCCTGATGGTACTATTGAGAGGTACAAGGCAAGGCTTGTGGCCAAGAGTTATACTCAAAAGGAAGATGAGAATTTCTTTGATACTTATTCACTGGTTGCCCGATTGACCATAATTCGAGTTTTGCTTTCCCTGGCAGCCTCTTATGGTCTTATCATTCATCAAATGGATGTTAAGACAGCTTTCCTAAATGAAGAGTTGGAGGAGGAGATCTATATGGATCAGCCGGGTGGGTTTGTGGCAAATGGTCAAGAAGGCAAAGTGTGTAAATTATTAAAGTCATTATACGGCCTAAAACAAGCTCCTAAGCAATGGCATGAGAAGTTCGACAGAACTTTAACATCTGCTGGCTTTGTTGTGAATGAAGCTGACAAATGTGTGTACTATCGGTATGGTGGGGGTGAAGGAGTAATTTTGTGTTTATATGTTGATGACATACTGATCTTTGGATCCAGCCTCAAAGTGATCGAAGAGGTGAAGGAATTTTTAACTAATAATTTTGAGATGAAAGATTTGGGAGAGGCTGATGTTATTCTTAATATCAAGCTTCTAAGAGAAGGTGATGGTGGGGTAACTCTGTTACAAACCCACTATATGGAAAAGGTGCTGAGTCGCTTTGGGTTAAGTGACTGTGCACCTGCTCCCACACCTTATGACCCTAGTGTGCTATTGAGGAAAAATCGAAGAATAGCAAGGGATCAGTTGAGATATTCCTAGATCATTGGTTCGCTCATGTATCTTGCTAGTGCAACAAGGCCTGACATCTCATTTGCAGTATGCAAGCTGAGTCGGTTTGTGTCAAACCCAGGAGATGATCACTGACGTGCTCTTGAGAGAGTAATACGCTACCTAAAAGGGACCATGAGCTATGGTATTTGTTATACCGGACATCCGAAAGTGCTGGAAGGCTATTGTGATGCCAATTGAATTTCTGATGCTGATGAGCTTTATGCCACAAGTGGATATGTGTTTTCGCTTGGAGGTGGTGCTATTTCCTAGAAGTCTTGCAAGCAGATTATCTTAACGAAGTCTACAATGGAAGCAGAACTCACAGCATTAGACACTGCTGGATCTGAGGCTGAGTGGCTTCGTGATCTCCTTATGGATTTATCGGTTGTTGAAAAACCTATACCGGCTATTTTTATAAACTATGATAACCAGACTGTGATTATGAAGGTTAACAGTTCTAAGGATAACATGAAGTCCACAAGGCATGTTAAGAGACGACTAAAATCTATCAGAAAATTGAGAAACTCTGGAGTAATAGCGTTGGACTATGTCCACACGTCTAACAATCTAACAGATCAGTTTACTAAGGGTCTGTCACGCAATGTGATAGAAAGCGCATCGAGAGAGATGGGTTTGAGACCCACTCGAAATTTACTATAGTGGTAACCTATTCTATGTGATCGGAGATCCCGTGAAGTAGGACGGTGAAACAAGCTAGTAGTAAATTATGAGGAAAGATCGTAAGACTCATTTCTGATGCATATATTTCCTTTCTGTAAGGCAGACTGGCTTTTGCCTTAATGTGTTCCAAGTGGCTTGTCAAAGCAAAGATGTTGTCCTACAGAACATCTTTTGAGGAACACACCTGTATGAGTCAGATTGCTAGTCACAGTCTATGAGATTTGGGTGATCTCTAAATACTCATGAAAGACACTGAAGTATGGCTTATATGCTTCAAATAGAGGGGATGTCTTTTGCTGCCCATTATCAGCTAAGGACTTTAGTGACATTCACCTCACACAAAACTGTCAATTAAAGGCTTAGTCCATTGTTCAGTTGTGACTGAGTGAAACTATTGTTCTCGATGGATGTTCAACTTAACAGTCTCCATCGAAACACTGGTATATAAAAGAAATGTAGTTCTAAGACTACTCTATTACAAACCCTAGAGTTTAGTGGGGATTGTTGGATATAATATGGGCTTGGCCCATATAATATTTAATAATTAAATAAAACTCTATGATGCGTAACATTAAGTGTTGTATGGTTTAATACCATACGGGATTTTGACTGAACGCTGACTCAGCTTATATGGTTGGAAATTATTCATCTAAATTAAGAAGCTGAGAAAAGGATAAAGGCGTGCCACACGCGCGCGCGCCGCCGCCGCCGCTGCCGGGCCGGGCCGTGGGCGCGGCGCGGGCGGCGAGCAGGCGTGGCTAGTCTTTTGCCACTTAAATCCACATTATCACGGGAGTTTCGCTGTGCTTCCCGTCTCCTGGGATTCTCCGCTGACTTTGTCAGTCCAGACCCTATCTTCTGTAACCACTCCCGATAGAACCACAGATCAGCAGCCTTCTGACTTTCCTGTCTCGTACCTCTGCGCGCACGGAGGAGCGGGAGAGCAGGTGCCTCCGGAACCATCGTCCTGCACGGGGTAAGCGGCGATTAGGTTTTTGGGGAGCGATCCGCGACTGCTCATCCATCTTCTTCGCGGAGATCGCTCTTGGATCCGTTCTCTCCCTGGAACGTTAAGGCGTCTTCTTCCTGGTGATCCGTTCGTGGGACTGCATTACGAACGTCTTTCTGCATCGACTGTAGTCCGCGACTTCGAGCAACGCACTATGTCGACTAATGCGAATGGAGCCTCCGATGCCCTCGGCATGGGACCCTCCGCTGGGTACAATCTAATCTCTATGATTACTGTATTTTGTATTCTTACTGTATCAATCAGTATGTCATCTATGCATGCTGTAGCGTTTATAAGAAATATACACATGCACATATATGCTGTCACAGACCTGCTGATGTTATATTTTTAGATTAAACTGATAATGAAAATGGCTAAATTTCTGACATCTCCTCCCTCTCTTGCTCCTCAAGCTCAAGAGGCGTGACAACAATGGCCTCAGGCTGCCTCCGGGCCCATGGCGGCTGCCGGTCATCGGCAGTCTTCACCACCTACTCGGCAGCCCGCTCCCCCACCATGCCATGGCTGACATCGCGCGCCGGCTCAAGGCGCCCCTCATCTACCTCAAGCTCGGGGAGGTCCCCGTCGTCGTTGCGTCGTCGCAGGACGCCGCTCGCGAAATCATGAAGACGCACGACGTCAACTTCGCCACCCGCCCGTGGAGCACGACGATGAAGGTCATTTTGGCGGATGGGGAAGGCCTGGTGTTCGCGCCCTACGGCGCCCTGTGGCGGCAGCTCCGCAAGATCAGCATCCTGGAGCTGCTCAGCGCCCGCCGCGTGCAGTCGTTCCGCGGCGTCCGGGAGGAGGAGCTCGGCCGCCTCGTCGCTGCCATCGCAGCGTCCCCGCCGGGCGAGGCCGTGAACCTCAGCCAGAGGATCGTCGAGCTCACGAATGACATGGCCGTGCGCTCCATGATTGGCGACCGGTTCGAGAGGCGGGAGGAATTCCTGGAGAATATGGCGGAGGCAGTAAAGATTACCACAGGGTTCAGCCTCGGCGATCTGTTCCCGTCGTCGAGGCTGGCGAGCCTAATCGGTGGCACGGCTCGCCGGGCGGCGGTAAACCACCGTAAGATGTTCGAGCTGATGGACTACGCCATCAAACAGCACGAGGAGCGGAGGGCAGCCATGGCCACATCTACCGAGGGAGAGGCCATCGTGAAGGAGGATCTGGTGGACGTGCTTCTGAGGATACAGAAGGAAGGTGGCCTGGAGGTGCCACTCACCATGGGAATGATCAAGGCCATCATCCTGGTAAGTAGAGTACTAGTGCTACTGCATGCATGTGCATGTCTGTGGAAGGTTTTGGTTCACATCTATCTATGTGATTCATGAGTTCATGGATGTTGCGTTCCCTTTCTTGCTTGCTTGTATTTGTATGTAGGACCTTTTCGGAGCCGGGAGTGAGACCTCTGGAAGTACACTCCAATGGGCCATGTCAGAGCTTGTACGCAACCCAAAAGTGATGGAAATGGCACAAGCCGAGGTACGCGAAAAGCTCCAGGGGAAGCCAACGGTGACTGAAGATGACTTGGTTGAGTTGAGGTACATAAAGCTCATCATCAAAGAGACCCTAAGGATGCATCCGGTGGTGCCATTGCTTCTCCCAAGGGAGTGTGGAGAGTCATGTAAGGTCATGGGGTATGATGTACCCAAGGGAACTACTGTGTTTGTGAACGTTTGGGCGATCAGTAGGGATCCCAAATACTGGGACGATGCTTCGACATTTAAACCGGAACGGTTTGAGGCTGGTACAATTGATTTTAAGGGCACAGACTTTGAATACACACCATTTGGGGCAGGCCGGAGGATGTGCCCCGGCTTGGCATTTGCGCAGGCAAGCATGGAGCTCGTGCTCGCAGCACTCCTGTACCATTTTGACCGGAAGCTGCCTGATGGGATGCTGCCAAGTGAATTGGACATGATGGAGGAGATGAGCATCACCGCCCGAAGGAAACACGATCTTTACCTGCAGCCAGTTGTCAGTGTGCCGCCACATGTATGATCTTAGTTATTTAATTTACTTGCTATTTTAGCCTAGATATATGCTTTACACATCTAGTTGCATGTGTGTGCCGTTGTCTGAATTTACAAATAAGTACATGAAACACATTGTTTTTCTTTGGTGAAATGTTGAAGTTCTCTATGTAATAAAGATGAATATGAATGGTTAGAACCTCACGGTACAATGATATGTTGAAATCTATATGCTTCGTCAGTTCATCGCAAAGCTCTTGACTAGCTAGCATGGGCAGTTGGGCTGCTTTGGTTTGGCTAGGATGTGGAGACACCTCAAAACACATATTTATGAGTTCAGTTTGATGATAATCCTGGTTCTGGTTCTCATATATGGTACTATGGTCATGTACGCAGTCACAACCTCATAGACTAGACAGATAGTCCATGAAAATCGATCAAGTTGGCGTTGAATTTCGGAATCCTCCAGCCAGTCTTGCCCAAAGCTGAGGTGCTCTCTATATGCTGATGATGCTGGGGTTTTTGCTAACCCTTCGGCTTCCGAATTATAGACGCTGGCATGCATTCTTTACTTTTTTGGGAGATATTCTGGCCTAAAATTCAACTTAGAAAAAATGAGGATTTACCCGATCAATTGCCCTACAGAACAAATCCAGGGCCCTACTGTTTGTCTTCCCTAGCAAAATCAGTTCCTTTCTAGGGACCTATTTGGGCCTTCTGCTGCATACAAGAAGACTACGAAATGTGGAATTCCAGCCACTCATTGATAAAATTAGAGGGAGACTACCGGGGTGGAAAGGAAAGCTTCTTAATAAGGCTGGAAGATAAACTCTAGTTAAAATAGTTCTGCTTTCGCAACCTGTCTACCAGCTTACAGTTTCCCAGCGCAAAAGTGATTCATAAGATTGATCAAATAAGAAGAGCATTCTTTTGGAAAGGGGAGGACCTGGAAAATGTAAGTGGTGGCCATTGCCTAGGCAGGTGGACAACTTCATGCAAGCCAAAAATAGAGGAGGTTTGGGAATATTGGACTTGGAACGTTTTGCTCGAGCCCTTCGACTACAGTGGTTATGGTTCATCAGATGGAAATGTCAAGATAGAGCATGGAGGGAACTTGACATTCCTTGTGACAAGGTTGAAAAAGGGGACAAAACTTTTTTCTGGTGTTCATGCTGGATCGATGGTAGTGCTGCACGGAACATCGCCCCGCGCCTATACCCGATGACTAGGCGAAGGAAAATCAATGTGAACACTGCTCTAGTTGGAAATAGATGGGTACGACACAAAGTACCACTTTCATCGCCGGAAGAAACTGCAGAATTATTCCCTCTATGAGACGTGATTGACGACATAACAAGAGATATAAATTAAATCATTTTGACGAGATAACGTGGAGATGGACTACAAATGGAGAGGAGGCTTTTACATGTGTGCCATTAAAAAAGTTTATAATTACACACAGGCCATTAAAAAAGTTGACCGCACACATATACCACCGTTCTGAACTTTTTTGCTCTCCAAGCCATTCCGTCCGTTTTTCTATTTAACGGTGTCAAACCGACAGGTGAAATGACCATTTTACCCACGGTGGGAACCGTTTGTCAGCCACCCAAACTCTCTTTTTCTCTCTCTTTCATCGTGCTCCTGCTCGTCATCGCAGCGCAGGCGGTGTGCTGCTGCTTCCCCTTCGCGGTGGTGGAGCTCGTCGTGTTCGCGGCCGTGGGCGTGCCCGCCGCGCCGTGCCGCCGCGCGCTCCGCGCCCGGGCGAGGTGCGGGCGCGCCTCCCATGCCGCTGCGGCCAAGAAGAAGGAGATGGCGGGGATGGACAGGGTGAGCAAAGGGGAGCTGCAGCAGCCGAGGGCGGAGCTCCCCCGCGCACACCGACACGAGCCCCAACGGTGACGGCGAGGGCCCCGGTGTGCAGGGAGGCGGCCTCGTTCCCAACAGCGGCGGCGAGAGCCAGGAGGAGGCGCGCGTGGAGCTGCCGCAGCCGGTCCTCACCGTGGGTCTGCCGCAGCGCGCGTGGAGGTGACGCGAGGAGGTGAGCTCCGGCCGCCGCGGGCGCGGGCGCGGGCGCGGGCGAGCTCCAGCCCGGCCAGCCACCGCGGGCGTGGGGGAGCTCCTCCCCGGCCGCCGCTGGCACGCGCGGGCGAGCTCCGCCCCGGCCAGCCGCGGGCGCGCGCGGAGAAGAGAGATGAGGTCGAGTTTGAGAGAGAGGGGATATGGATGAGAGGGGTATTATGGACTTTTTGACTGACTTGACCCACTTGTCAGGACTCCCAAACGGTGAAATATGAACGGAATGCAGATGGAATGACTTGGAGAGCAAAGAAGTTCAGAACGGTGGCATATATGTGCGGTCAATTTTTTTAATGACCTGTGTGTAATTATAAACTTTTTTAATGGCACACATGTAAAAGCCTCAATGGAGAGTATTGACCCACAATGCTTACCTAGCACAATTCATGGGTGATGTAAGTAGGCTCAAGATTACTCCAATCTGGAAGGCAAAGGTTGATCTTAAGTGTCGATTCTTTTTGTGGACTCTGTTCCATAGGAAGAATCTTTCTGTAGAAAACCTCCAGAAGAAAGGATGACAACATGACCCTATCTACAAATTGTGTAACGGGCCAATGAAACGATTAACCATCTTTGCCCTGATGGCCCTTTCACAAAACATGTGTGGAACGTGCTTCTGAGTTGGTGAAATTTCTCAATGGTTAGTAGCGTCATTCTTCAGGGCTCACCACATAAATGGTGGAGAAGATCAAGACTCAAGATGAATGAAAAAAAGATGGAGTTAGTGTCGGCCCCACAATTTGAGTCCTAGGTGCATCCGTATTTGCGTCAGGATCACGCACAAATACGGACAAAACATAAGAATGGTACACAGATATATAATAAAAGGTTCCGAACTTTATTGATATATAGAAATAAGGTCTTACAACTATGGCCCAAGGGGCATAGTCTTAGGCCACATATCTAGCGGAAGACTACGGCTGTGATACGGCTTTATTGGTGGTCTCTATAGCGGGATTATTATACAGCGAAGCGGTGTCCTATTCCACAGGCAACTTGAGTCCGGTTGAAACCCTAGCCTCGATGTCATACTCCTACGAACGAATCTCCTAGCGGAAACTCTAATCCTCGTGGTATGCTTCTTCGTCGAAGTCATAGTATTCTTCTATGCCGAGATCCATGAGTCAACAACGGGTGAGTACTTACGTACTCAGCAAGCCATAACCATAGGGTGAAAATATAAGTGTACTGGTGATTATAATTAAGGGTGGGGTCGTAGCGGAGCATTACCATTCCCACTAGTACCTGGATTAGCATCGATTCCATTACTATTACACATAAAAAGTAAAACTAATCATAATATCACATCCTAACATTTGCCCATTCCAAGAACATGGCTATTCGAATAGATTTAAGTAAACTCTGCAGAGGTGTACAAATTTTCCCACACGATAGGTGCAACCTCATCTATGATCAGTGGACGAAATTGACCTAACGAGACCTCATACCCGAATGTATGCGACCTTAGACGTCCATATAACTCTACTATGGCTTCTCAGGGATTGAAAACACAGAACTGGGAAGATACTAAATCCCCCCAAACATGATGATACCAAATCATCACAAAAGAAAACATGGCTCAAACATAGCCAAGAAGAACAAGGGCTCGAACGCGGCCAAAAACAAAAAGCTTAACGTGAAAGATCACATAGCATCCACGCCAACCGGACCACGGAAGAAAACCTATCCCCGTGTCGGTTCCTGATATTCCGCTGCCTACACCGGCGATTTTTTTTAATTTTAACATTTTTTGTAAACTAATTCTAAATCTAACACTGTTGTTTTTATTTCCAAATCTAACACTTTTGGCCGCGTCTATTGTTATGGCGTGGCGAAATGTCTGTGCCGCGTCATGCATGGTGGTGCGACGAGAGGGCTGACGTGGCGACGACCGGGGCGCTGACCAGTGATGTGGCAGGCTTTGCCGCGCCACCGATCTTGGCGCGGCACCTGATCGGTGGCGCGGCTGAGCCCACGACGCCCTGATGATGACTGTGAGACTGCAGGGCACGGCGTGGGCAAAAGTCGATGGAGTGGGCACGTCTACCGTAGGAGTTGACACCTCTCCGCAGCGTGCACAGTGCCGCCTCATAGAGCATCGGGTCCAACGCCAGAGGGTGAGTAGTAGCGTATGGGCTGAGCCAGGGCATCGTCGGCACGTGTCTCCTGCACCGCGTGCAGCGCGCTGATGCCTGCACGACTCTAGAAAGGGTCACGTCAGAAGGTAGCCGAAAGCCCCGAGTCAGAGTAGGGCAGGCCTCCATCACGCAAAGCCCAAAGGTGTCCGACTGCCATGGACAGGCACTCTGAACCCCCAAGGAAAAGGTGACCTTCCTTAACTGTTACACTATGTGA
The DNA here is from genome assembly GCF_019320115.1 of Miscanthus floridulus. Taxonomy (NCBI): domain Eukaryota; kingdom Viridiplantae; phylum Streptophyta; class Magnoliopsida; order Poales; family Poaceae; genus Miscanthus; species Miscanthus floridulus. The sequence continues at coordinate 20,472,598 of NC_089587.1, forward strand.
TTCCAATTTGCTCCATTTAATTAAATGGGAAAATCACATTTTTAGGTTTCTTTATTAACTTCTAACTCGGATGATCTGATGAACAGTGAATTTCGGCTGGTTTCGGATGAATAAATAGTGTTACGTGAGAGAGAATAAGCTGAAACAAGCTAGAAGTGGAATAGCCGAACACGTCGTAGCAGCAGCCGGTGGCCACGGCGCAGCAAGCACCCCTCCTCGGCCTCACTCCCTCTCGCTCCTGTAGTTGGCAACCAACGTCCAGCGGCGGAGCGGATGGCGTTGAAGCGTAGTCTTCTCCCTCGATGGCTCGCCCCCTCCCCTCCTAGCTCTGCTTAAAGGTGTTTGGATCTAGTAACTAAAATTTAGGAGGTGTGTCGGGAGAGTGTTGCATGGGGTGTTCGGATACTAATAAAAAAACAAATTACATAATCCATCAGTACTCCACGAGACAAATTTTTTAAGTCTAATTAATCCATCATTAGCATATGTTTGCTGTAGCACCACATTGTCAAATCATGGATTAATTAGGCTTAAAAGATTCGTCTCGCAAATTAGTCGCAAACTATGCAATTAGTTTCGTAATTAGTCTATATTTAATACTCCATTCATGTATCCAAACATTCGATGGAACAGCGACTAAAATTTAGGAGGGACAACCAAACACTCCCTAACTCTGCGTCTCCCTCTCCAATGTCCATTCTCCAGTCTAGACTCTAGGCTTCTAGGTTCGAATTTTGTTTTCTTTAATTTAAAACAAATTGATATCTTCATTAATGAAATCTAGTGTAAATCACTGCAATCAAGTTTTTTTGCATTATATTCTTGTTATGGTCACTATGTTATGAATTTATGGTCCAATATATTACACTAGTAGTATGCCCTTTTTCGTTTTTTTTTCTGCTTAAATTAGTCATTAGCTATCAAAATAGGTGAGGCTAATAGCAGAACTAACTTTTAGCCATCAATATTTTAGCTAAAGGGAGCTAGTTTGTAGTAACTCGCTAGCTAGCGTTCCTTGCACTCGAGACAGGCGGTGCATGCATGCCGATCAATGAAATTGAAACAAATATACTCTAAAAACAAAACCTGAAGGCGGAATTGACGGTCACATGCACTGTTTGTTTTGACTGACGAACATGGTGACTGCTGATGCATGTACAGACACAATCGAGGGGTGCCATTGTTGTGATGCGACGTGACCCTTTTTGGAGTCGCTCAGGCGTCAGCGCGCCGCACACGGTGCAGAAGACACGTGCCGACGATGCCCTGGCTCAGCCCATACACTACTGCTCACCCTCTGGCGTTGGACCCGATGCTCTCTGAGGCGGCACTGTGCACGCCACGGAGAGGTGTCAGCTCCTGCAGTAGGCGTGGCCACTCCATCCACCTTTGCCCGCGCGGTGCCCTGCAGTCTCACAGTCATCATTGGGGCGTCATGGGCTCTGCCGCGCCACCGATCAGAGCGCGGCAGTGCGGCGCCAAGATCGGTGGCGCGGCAGACATTGCCACGTCACTGGTCAGCGCCCCGGTCGTCGCCACGTCAGCCCTCTCGCCGCGCCACCATGCATGGCGCGGCACAGGCATTTCACCGCGCCATGGCAATAGGCGCGGCCAAAAGTGTTAGATTTGAAAATAAAAAACAAACAGTGTTAGATTTAGAATTAGTTTACAAAAAGTGTTAAAATTAAAAAAAATCACACCGACCTCCTAATAGAAGTTATACTTCTATCTAACGGGGTGTGAGATCAAGCCTACCCATATAGACATGTGGCTGTACGAAATAACTCAGTAGGCGAGAGGAACTACTAACCAATACTTATGTGACCGAGGCGAGTATCTTCCACAGGAATCCTTTCCAGGCATCCCTGTCATGGTAAACTACCTCCATAGTTTACCACCACTCGCCCCATCTCGGGGTTTTATTTCAGGTTTAACAAGTTTTAAATTCCATTATTATCCCTAAATCTAGTCATTACGTGGAGCTCATAACAAAATAACCATTTATCCGAAGCATATCACATTAACCGAGCTCATATTCTAGAGTAATAATCTTATAGTCATGTTTTAGCATTATAGTGGTTTAAAGCACGATGGTAGAGAGGGGAACTATGACTTGCCTTCGTCGTTGTCACCTTCCGGTATGTCTATGAAATTCAGGTCCTCGTCCTCCTGACGGTTATCGTCATCTGTCGATGTATCGATCCAAATAAGACTACCGCTAACCGCAAAAGAAAAGGGCAAAAGCAAACATAGAACTATATTGTGGCACTAGGTGCAAATGATAGGGTTGGATTTTAGATGAATTTTAGAGGTGGTTGCATGCGAAAAGGAGTTAAGGTTTAAAAGTTATATATTTTAGAAGTTTATCCTATAGTTATTTAACTGGGTAGAATTTTATATGCACTTTATAGTCATGAAAATATGTGAAAACTACATGATTAAATTCTCTAATGCATCTAGTTTACTTACAAATTTTCTGGGAATTTTTCTAAGCTAGGAAGGTGCATTTCTAACTCTCTGTGTACACTAGCCGGGTGTACCTAGCATTTTCTAGAGTGTACCCCGCGCTGTGTGTGTGGTGTGTGTGTGGATGATAGGTGGGCCACCCTGCCTATGTCAGCAGTGACGATGGTGTCGGTATTATGACCTCAGGCCCACGTGTCAGTGAGGAAGGGAGAGAGATAGGGAGACAGACGGAGAGGGGGGGGGGGTAATGGCAACGCCGTTACCACCTGGCCCCACATGCCGGAGACATAGAAGGGGAAGGAGGGGGAACAGAGGTAGACAGAGGTGATCGCCGCATCGTCGGAACAGGGGAGGCTCGGCTTGGCTCGCCGAAGCGACTTACGCCAGTCGCGTCAGCCCTCGACGGTGGCGGACGGAGCTCATGGAGTCATGCCACAGCTGGTGGCGGGATCTCTTACGACAGCGAGTGCCCATGGTGATGGCGGCGGCTCGTCGAAGGGGTTGCGGCGGCGCTGTGTGATGGACTTGGCCTTAGAGGCCCTATTCTAACCAACTAACTATGTGTACGTGCGTGCGGGTGGGCGAGGAGTGTAGTGGTGGTGGTGGCGTGCCCTGGGGTGGCCTTGCCGATGATGGCCGATGGCCATGGTGGCTCGACAGAGCGGGGCGCACGCGGGTAGCGCAACACAGAGACCTAGATCATCAACTAGCTATAGAAAACAGAAAGAGAGAAGCTTAGGGACTCACCGCTCACTCCAATCGGCCATGGACGCAGCGGAGAAGGAGAAGAGAGAGGGCGGCGTTGATGGCGCTGTTGAACTCCCAATTTGGGGAAAATGGAAGAAAGTGGAAAGGAGGAGGGGGGGATGAGGTGTTCCCGCCCTCGGCGGAGTGGATGGTGGAGAGGGTGAGGCGAGAGCGTCGCCGGCCGGGCCTATTTATAGGCCGGCTAGGCCGGTGTCCCGGCGGCGAGATATTTCTCATGTCCATGCTTATCCACCACTGGGCATGCTATTGACCTTGTTAGGTCACATCGCCATGGCTGGTGCTTGCGCATGTGCACGGTGAGGTGCCTTGGTGGCTACTCCGGTCCCTTGGTGCGGAGGCGACCATGGAGCTGGTGTTGACGAGATCACAGTAAGGGGGAAGAGAGGAGAGGAGGAGAAAGGAGTTGTGCCATGGGTCTTGTCTTATTGTCGTGTTGCCGTTGACGTTCTCTGGCATAGGGGTGGCGCTGGCGGGCGTTGACGCGCGCGCTACGCCACGTACGGCTGCCGGCAGCAAGGTTGACGACGGAGCTAATGGGTGGGGCCCAAGCATTAGCAGGAGGAAGAGGGGAGAAGAGAAGGGCATGGGTGAGCTGGGCCATGGCCGCTGTGGCATTGCTGGGCCGGCTCACGCGGGAGAAGGGGAGGAAGAGGGAAAGGGGTTGGGCTGCTACGGTGGGCCGAGATGGAGAGGGGAGAGATTGAGCCCAAGTGGCTTTATCCATTTCCATTTCCTTTTTCTTTTTCCCAACTCAAATATGTATATGTTTAAATGATTTTAAATTCAAATTTGAATGCATGAGTGTGCAAAAATGTAACACCATTAGTTCAACAAGTCAAGCAATCATTCACACACAAAGTTTTACATGAATTCTTGTGTTCGTATGTTAATTTATTTGTAAAAATTATTTAGGTTGGTTATATATGCTATCTCTTATTCAATATTTAAAAAGTTCAAATTTTTAGTGATTTTTAAACCAGGTCAGTTTTTAGGTTGTTACAAACCTACCCTCTTAAAAGAATCTCTTGTGGTCTGTGAATATCTAACATTTGTTTCCAATGAGATAGTATCTCCATATCTTCAATGCATGCACTACGGCTGCTAATTTCAAATCATGTGTTGGATAATTTTTCTCGTGTTTCTTTAGTTATTGGGAGGCGTAGGCAGCTACTTTGTCATCTTGCATTAGGACGCATCCTAGTCCTTGCCGGGAGGCATCACAATATACTATAAAGTTTTGGTGTATGTCTGGTAGTGTGAGTATTGGGGCGGTGGTTAACCAGGTCTTCAACTCTTGGAAACTCTTCTCGCATGCTTCGATCCACTTGAATTCCTTTCCTTTCTGTGTTAGAGCAGTCAAGGGTCTCACGATCTTTGAAAATCCTTCAATAAATATTTGGTAGTAGCTCGCTAGTCCTAGAAAACTATGAACTTCTGTCACGTTCGTTGGTTGCTTCCATTCTGGTACGACTTTAACCTTCTCTGGGTCTACCTTTACTCCTTCAGCGGTGATGATATGTCCTAAAAAGGTGACTTCTTGTAGCCAAAATTCACATTTGCTGAACTTAGCGTATAGCTCATGTGCTCGTAGCTTGTTCAATATTACTCTCAAATGTTGTTCATGTTCTTCAGCACTTCTTGAATAGATAAGAATGTCACCGATGAACACTACTACAAATTTATCCAATTCTTCCATGAATACTTTGTTTATCAGATTCATGAAATATGCTGGGGCATTGGTTGGCCCAAACAACATTATGGTGAACTCATATTTCCCATAGCGTGTCACAAACACGGTCTTTGGTGTATCACTGGGCCAAATCTTCAGCTGATAGTAGCCTGATCTCAGATCTATCTTGGAAAAATACTTGGCATCTTTTAGTTGATCAAATAGGTCGTCAATTATTGGTAGAGGGTACTTGTTCTTGATGGTGACTTCATTGAGTGATCGATAGTCAATACACATTCTAAAACTGCCATCTTTCTTCTTCACGAACAACACTGGTGATCCCCAAGGGGATGAGCTTGGTCTGATGTATCCTTTCTCTTGTAACTCATTGGCTGCTATTCGGTAGGATCTCTTTGCAATGGGTGCGGTTCTGGGGATTAGATCGATTATAAACTCCAAGTCTGTGTCGGGTGGCATTTCAGGTAACTCTTCAGGGAAGACATCGGGGTATTTACATATGACTGGTACTTCTTCAATGCTTGTTGCTTGTATACTACAAATCATTGGTTCTGCTTTGGGAGCTTGAGGATGACATTCTACCTTTAATCCTTTGTGGTTTATCAGGGTTACTACTCTATCGCTGCAGGATATAGTGCCATGTTGTTTCTTTAACCAATCCATTCCTAGTATTATATCCAAACCTTCTATCTTAAATACTACTAAATCTGCTTGAAATTCTACTCAATCTATCATTATCTTCACTCGAGGGCATTTAAGGGTGCATTTGAGGACAGCTCCAGGGGTTCGAATCAAGAGAGGGGTGGGGAGTAACACGGTTCTTAAACTATTTCTAAGCACAAAACAAGCAGAAACAAACGAATGCGAAGCGCCGAAATCGAACAACACAGTTGCAAGAGTGGAGTTTACTAGAAACTCACCGTACATGACATCAGGTGCTGCCTGTACTTCCTCTACGTTTACGTGGTTCACACGGCTATGGGACATAGTCCCTGGGTACCCTGCAAGGAAGGGAGAAGATCTAGTCCAACTAGGAATTCCTCACATGTAATCTTAGTAACATTGCTACCCTGTAATCCTACTAGGACTCTTACATTGTAACCGACTTGGAGACTTGCCTCCTAGCCTATATAAAGGAAGGCAAGGCTCCCTAGATTAGGGGAGAAGAGGCCATAACAATCATACAATCAATCCAATGCAAAAGGCTACACGCCGACTGGATGTAAGGCTATTACTCGACAAGAGGGCCTGAACCAGTATAAATCGTTCGTCTCTTTGCCTTTACCGTCGAGTTCTGCGTATGCCGAAGCCCTCCAAATGCCGTCCCAGGTACCCCCATGACGGATTGTCGGTCATCAAACACCGATAGCTGGCGTGCCAGGTAGGGGTTTTCGATGACTTCATGATCGAGAGCTCGATGGATCTCGACAACATGATCTTTCTAGCGGGATGAACATGTATCTTACATGGTCAACTCGTCAGCCACATCAAGTCGACCTCAATTCAGATCCTCATTACGGTGTCTCATCAACGGCGCACCAACCGAACACATCAATCTACTCAGATACTATGGCTCATCGATCGACTACTCGGCCACGGTGTCTGACTACTCGACTACGGTGACCAACTACTCAACCGTGGCGTCTGACTACTTGGCCATAGCCGTGGTCCGACTATGCCTCCACAACACGCTGACTACTCCACTCGGCCGATAATCAAGCTAAGTCAAAGCTTTAATATTTTTCTAAATATTCTTTAATCCTTATATATCTCCGAATATTATACATGCGCCTCTGCAGCCATACAATCATTGCATATCCAACTACTCGTATAGCTCCGCGCTTGTAGTCGGAACTACACCAAACAAGAGTATAACAAGCGCTCCGCGCGCATCCTCTTTTTCGTGTAGTGTCGACTGCTCTAGTCTTCTCTCTTGATGGTTGTAAAAATACTTGAGTAGTAAGAACTCACATTTGTAACACCTTGTTTCCTTGTGGCTCACATGGTCAAGGTCATGAACCTCACCACCATACGCCAGAGATCCAAGTGCTTACACATACGAGATCAACTACTTGGAAAATTTACACAGCCTAGCAAAAGCAAGACGCGAAAAAATTCATACATGCATTTCATAATACTAGGATCTGCTCCTGATCTATTATTTTACATGCATGGGACCTGCTCCCGAATTGATATCCTGAATATTAATCACAATAAATTTCTATATTTACCTTGCAGGGGACCAGATATCCACTACGCCGCTGGGTGAGGTATGCACCTGAGAGCTACCTTACTCGGCCACCGTGCTGGCTACTTTCACCACTCCGATCAAGCTTCTTCACCTCCATGACTTAGTTAGCACTAAGCTTGGGGGCTCGGCCATTGCCTCGGCTTAGTCGATATTGCTCCGACTACGCTCGAGGGCTCGGATTCAAGGATGGAAGACCAAATTTACAAGATTCTAACCACTCGGAGACAAGCACCTGTTGATCATCATCCTGGAAGGTTACTCGGCTGCACCCTTGAGGACGCCTACAATATCCTATAGTCAACTCTGAGTAGTCAGCCTTAGGCTTAGGGGCTGCGGGATACATATCCTTAGAGGATGCATTAAATTTTCTTTGACAAGGAATTGTAGACAAGACCCTCCAACTCTTTGTTCCAAATAGCAAGATGCTCGGGGGCTACATTCAGTGAGTGCAATTTTCCAGAAAGTGCATACCACTCGAAGATTTCAAGAAGCACTACATGGTTTCACCCAAGAAAGCACTCGGACAACACTTGTTTGTACTCGGCAAGACTTAGAGGAACAAGAAGGCTTCCAAAGTTCAACCATACCTTGCTCGGGGGCTTATGGGACATAGTCCCGGGTACCTTGTAAGGAAGGGAGAAGATCTAGTCCAACTAGGAATTCCCCACATGTAATCTTAGTAACATTGCTACCATGTAATCCTACTAGGACTCTTACATTGTAACCGACTAGAAGACTTGCCTCCTGGCCTATATAAAGGAGGGCAGGGCTCCCAAGATCGGGGGAGAAGAGGCCATAACAATCATACAATCAATCCAATGCAAAAGGTTACACGCCAACTAGACGTAAGGCTATTACTCGACAAGAGGGCCTGAACCAGTATAAATCGTTTATCTCTTTGTGTTTACCGTCGAGTTTTGCGTACGCTGAAGCCCTCCGAACACCGTCCTAGGTACCCCCGTGATGGGTTGTCGGTCATCAAACACCGACAACGGTGTTGCCCAAAATTTGGGCATTCCTTCTTGGTGGTCTAGAGTTCTAAGGTGCTATGCGTCCAATACCTAAGGCAGTTGTCTTATTACTAGCTATAGACTGAGTAGGGGTAGAGTTTGCGGCTTTAAGGGGGCATTGGGCTATGTGGTGTCCTAGTTGTCAGCATCTAAAACAAGTCTCCATTGTTGTATTATTGGTACTCTTGGGCTGGTTGTTGTTGTTGTTGTTGTTGCTGTTGCTGTTATTGTTGTTTTTGTAGTTGGATGTGGTCTGCGAAGTGTTGGGTCCAGATGTCCTATACTGCATGGTCAATTGGTACCTTGTGGGTGTGGTGTTGTGGGTGTGAACTCGTTGTGTTCTTTCTTGTTGTCAAGCATGTTGTATCAGGAACTTGCGCTTCCGTTCTCCTTCGCCTCTTACACGTTCTTCTTCTAGTAGGATAGTGTGGTTCATCAGCGTGTTGAAATCAGGATAGATGTGAGTGACCATTTGTTCTCTTAGGGATGCATTGTGTCCTCTCCTAAAACACTTCTGCTTCTTCTTGTTGGAGTTAACATCTTCTGGTGCATAGTGTGCTAGCTTCATAAATTTCTTGATGTACTGATTCATTATCATCGAACCTTGTCTTAGGGAATGAAATTCTTCTGCTTTTATCTCCATGATCCATTCAGGGATGTGATATTCATGGAATTTCTCCATGAATTCTTGCCATGTGATAGCTTCTAGCTCATTTTGGTAAATTTTCCACCATTCATTAGCGGCTCCTACCAGTTGGTAGGTGGCTAGAACAACTTCCTCTTCATCGATGGCTCTTACTGCATTTAATTTCTTGATGATTGTACGTAACTAATCATCTGCTGACAATGGGTCATCTTCTGCACTATCAAATGTTGGTGGGTGAAGTCTCATGAATGCTGCCATTTTTCCTTGTCCATTACCATTATCCTATCTTCTTGCAAGATTTTCCAATAACCTTGTCTGTCGATCCATCACTTCTGCCAATGTTGGTGGGGGTGGCGGGGCTTCCTCCCCTTGCACTGGGTCATTTCCAACATTTTACTCAACTTCTTCTTCACCTTCTTCATGTACTTCTTCTACACTTGGGTTATTATCCTCTGGTGGCTGCTCATGCCCATGCCTACGATTATGATTTTCACGATTGCCTCTGTTCTACCTGCCTCTAGGTTGTGGTGCAACTAGCTCTTCTTCCTCATGAGCTGGCCTTTCGGTAGCCCTTTCACGGCGATCCCGAATCCTATTTGACCTCCTTTCCATCTATTGCCATGGGGTGGCAAGCATGAGAAGACATCCTCCAGGATTTGGGCGCAAGAAAATAAAATAACAAACAAACAAGACTACTCGTACAAGGGTGCATCATACAACAACTGCTAGAGTGATTATTACAGGACTACTCGTCCTTCTAATGACATTGAAGCGATACTAGGCGTACTACCACTACTCGAAGTACTAGACATTACCACTAGTCACTAGACACTACTACTAGCTACTAGACACTACTACAGTTCTCATTATTTATTTTACAAGGACTGTATCTCACGGCTCTAACTTATTTTCTACTTCAACTGCAACTTGCGAAAGTCCCGGTGTGCAGCATTGCCCTTTTCCTAGGCCAACTACTCGTCTCACAGCATGTAAAGCTCTCTTGTATATCCATCACCATCCTGCCTAGAAGAGACTCATGACGGCTTAGCTTTTGTGAAGTTGTCTGCCATAGACTCCTCTGTCTCCACTGTCCCTCAGTCCGAGTATGACTCCTTGGGCTAATATTCATTCTGTAGTGTGAGTTCTATGGGTCATATGCTGGTACTTCATCCTATGGGCCTGCTACTATGGCCTTGATCCTTTTTTCCTTTCTTCATCTTCTTCACACGCTTCTTGGCACATAACTGCTGTAATGCTTCCTTCAACTCCTGATGACAGGAGTCTAACTTGTTGTTCAGAATTGACCTCTATTGTCTTACTAGAAACAACTCCTGGTTGGTGTCACGTAACTCATCTCCCTTCTCATTTGCCTTGGTCATCCATCTAAACAATTCCTATTGTTGGCCTTCATAGAGAGAGTCAAGTGCGTGTAGATACTTGATAGTGGATACTACTGTGTACTCTGGTGTCTATGGGTTGATCTTCTCTAGGGCCGGTACCTTTTTTTCGAAAGCATGCTATAGCATGTGCTTCATTAAGTGGAATTGGGAAACATTACAATCTCCGTAGCCGTCGTCACAACGAGATGCTATTTGAGACTAGGGGTGCACACTAGACACACATCACTGCCAGGTGGTGGAGACTAACAATTCTACTAACTAAGTAACAATTGGCGCAATGTTGCCACTAGGATTTGGCCGTGCTAGTCAAGTGACCTGGGCGGTGAGCGACACTAGACTCCTGTACCCAACGCTGATCCAAGCATCTGATTCCTCTAGGATCATGGCGATGAGCTACGTTGGTGTCCTTGACTTACGATCGAATATCCATCGGTTTTGCTCCTTCTAAAGTCCCCAAGTCACCAACAGCACCATACAGTCGAAGCTCCTCTTAAGGTTTCCTGGTAGTGGCATGCGCCCATGCTGCCACCAATCGAGCAGGGTTGAGTCATCCTGCGGTGCGAGGCCATGAAAGCCGACCGACTGTAGCAGGTGGAACCAGACCTCCTGGGCATAAACACACGAGCACATGAGGTAGTTCATGGGGCAGGGATGTGCTCAATGTCTTCTTCAAAGATATGATAGTATTCCTTAAGAGCTTGGCGTGTTGCTTTCTGACACATGTCCTATAATTCTCTTCCATAGGTTGTGTGGTACTGAGTCTAAAATGCTGGGTATGATGGATGTTCTGGAATTCGTACACGGATCTCACACTTGGGTGCACCATCCTCGATGTATACACGTCCATAATACATCGGTGCTTCGGTGTGACCCAGTCGCTGGAGCGTCTCCCATAGAAGTGGTGGGAATCCTTTGGCTTGCAGGCTGTCTGAGTTAACCAATCGTTGTCTAGTTGCTGCAAAATTCACCACAAGGGTTAGAACATTTTGCAACAAAAATGAGGAACGACAATGAGAAGGGTTCATTGCCTTCACTATTATTAGGTTTGCGGTTATTCCTAAAACTATCTAACATGTTCCAATCCTAGAGCTTCGTCCTACGGTCAAGCTCGGCTCCGATACCACTCTGTCGGCCCCTCAATTTGAGAGTCCTAGGTGCATCCATATTTGTGCCAGGATCACGCACAAATATGCACAAAACACAAGAATGATACACCGATATATAATAAAAGGTTCCAACCTTTATTGATATCTAGAAATAAGATCTTACAACTATGGCCCAAGGGGCGTAGTCTTAGGCCACATATCTAGCGAAAGACTGGCTGTGATACGACTTTATTGGTGGTCTCTAGAGCGGGATTATTGTATAGTGAAGCGGTGTCCTATTCCATAGGCAACTTGAGTGTGGTTGAAACCCTAGCCTCGATGTCATACTCCTATGAACGAATCTCCAAGCGGGAAGTCTAATCCTCATGGTATGCTTCTTCGTCGAAGTCATAGTCTTCTTCTATGCCGAGATCTGAGAGTCAACAATGGGTGAGTACTTACGTACTCTTCAAGCCCTAACCATAGGGTAGAAATAGAAGTGTAGTGGTGATTATAATTAAGGATGGGGTCCTTGTGGGGGTATAACCCCTAATACCCATAGCGCTGCACATGGGCCAAGCCGCTAGGGGAGGCACAGCCCATGAGACCACCCATGGGCTGCGCCGCCAGTCGAGGCCCAGTGTGCAAGACGATGGCATGTGAAGTATGGCGTAAGTCAGCGTGCCTCGCAAGACTGCATGAAGATCCTCGGTGATCTGGGAAATCTACTCGGATATGCTAGATTACCCTAATATCTGTAACTTCCTATCTTGTAAACCGATCAGGATAGAAACAACCGATCTGTAATCCTACCCCCTAGGCTATATAAGGCAGGTAGCGACCCCCTCATTTTCATTCGATCACATGCAATACAATCCATAAAGTCACAGGACGTAAGGTATTACGTCAACCCAATGGCCCAAACATGTCTAATCGCTGTCTCTTGCGTTTTGTGTCACCATCCGGTTTCCTCACACGCACCTCCATCGATTCATCTACTACCGTGGGCATATCTCTCGGTAGACTACTGACCAGATTTCGTCAACAGTGACATGCCAGGTAGGGGGGTGCTGAATTCATGGCCAAGCAGATGGTTGCCTTTCCAAGCTCCATGGCCCTTCCCGAGCTAGGCCAGATCTTCAAGATCAAATCCATGACTTGGGTCATTGGCCCTAACGGCAACAGGAGGATCATGGAGGTGGCATAGGATCACCCTGCACTGACCGTGCTGACACCAGCAATGACATCTCTGATCCTGGTGCCTCGCCGCTGGGGTAGGAGATCTATCAGTAGTGATGATCTGATTACATCCATCGATCAGGTCACTGACCGCCTAGCGGAATGTCAGCTCCTCATGGATTTGGTCCTAGACTAATCCAGAGTGGGTGACAATTTTCCTGCACTCTAAGATCACTAAGCCACTGTGACCGAGCGACTAGCTCGGCCACACCATTTAAGGCGACCAGATTATGATCTGGTGATCACAGTTACTCCAAAGGAGCGCACGGTGTGGCACCGACCACTTCCTGCTATCGGCCTGTGCTTGGCCGACTACGAGGACCTAATGGAGGACCCGCCAAGGCCCTATCCTTTTGGGCTAGAGGGTACGGGATCTGCGTACCAGAACACCATCCACCACCTCTTCGTTGACCACGTTGAGTGCGACCATGCCACCAATCTCTACATGATCGACCCAACTAACTCCGGTCAGCCTATGCCCGTGGTCAACATGATGGCTATTCACCAGCTCTCGGATGATTCCGATCTTCCAACTGAGTTTTTCTACAACAGTCTAGACGAGACCTCGATGATTATTCTGAGAGCTCAACCTAGACTATGCTGAGCTGCCCTACTTTCCCTCCGGGGTTCAGAGGCATGATTTTCCACATCAGCCACGACAGCATCACCAAGGATAGCAAAATTGCTGAAGAGCGCAAAGCTCGTCTAGCAAAGAATGCCGATCACCAACATCGCCGAGATGCAGAAGTATCTCAAGCGGCCGACGAGGATGGTCGTGGCCCGCCTCGCCATCAACGTAATCTAGAAGAAGCGTTTGACATGGTAGGCGACTAGCCAGTCTACTAGACCCTGAGCCCCAATCTAGCCGTCACTTTCAATGAGCTCGACAAACTCTCTCAGACTCCAGAGGTCAAGAAGGTCCGAGCATATATCATAGGTACGCAAGTCCAAGTCGACGAGTTTCAAAATGATGCCCCATCTTACTCCACCATGTTAGCTCATAGCCACCGCTCTCACCATGATGGAGGAGGCCATCAACATGGTGCTGATGGCCCCTGACCTGTGGCTAGAGGTCCTTACCTCTATAGGGGATCCAGAGGCAACTATGAAGCTCATTCATGCCACGATGCCCACCCGCCACACCACCAGGGAGGTTGAGGTGGCAACCGTAATCAGGAGGTCAATCAACCCCTCTCCCGTGACCATCGTGACCACATCAACGCTGGCGTAGATGTCCACGGCCGCATCAAAAACAGCAGGTCCGCACGCTATGAAGCAGAGATGGAACATCGCCGGCAATTTGACATCGAACATGTGGGATTTGCTGCCCGTCAATTAACACTTCCTGCCAACGTATCAGGACTTCGCCTCTTCACCGAATGGCTCCGAGCCATCTGGGGGCCTATTTCTTTCAAGGTCGTTGGTGTTAACACCTATGACAGAAAGGCCAACCCCGCTCAGTGGCTAACTCTATACGAGACTGCTATGAAAGCTATGGGCGGAGACAAAGACGTCATGGCAAACTATCTTCTCGTCATGCTTAACTAGTCTACAAACAATTGGCTCCTCAGCCTACGGGAGAACTCCATCTGATCTTGGGACGACCTCAAGAAAGTCTTCACCGACAATTATATGGCCACGTGCGAGCAGCCTGACACCAAGTATGACCTGGAGAAGCTTCATCAGTCCTCCGAGGAGTCCCTGTGCAACTTCATCAGGCACTTCTCGGAGACAAGAAACTCCATTCCCAACATCACCGATGCCGAGGCCATCGTTGCCTTCACCAAAGGTCTCCAGCATGAGCAGCTCCATGGAAAGCTATACCGCAAGAGGCCCACAACCATCGATGAACTGATACAAACAACAAACGGGTACGCTGACACGGAAGAAGCTGAACGGGCTGCCTGCTTCGCCCACCACCAGCGCCACAACGATGATCGACGTGAAGACATACGCTCTGACAGCCATGACTGCTGCCGTGACGATCATGACCGTCGCGATGACCACGACTGCTGCCAAGATGATCGCGATCTCTGGCGTGATGACCGCCCAGAGAGCTCTTGCCAAGTTCATGGCCATGTCGCACTATATGTACCTAGTGCTGAAGATGCCAACGGAGCAGGGGGACCTCTCCCTGCGTGACAACCTCGATGTCGCCTACAACTATGAGAAGGAAAACTTAAAAATACCCAAAAAACTATTTTCAGAGAAATTGTTTATGGACTACAGCATAGTAAACAATTAGTTAGTTAGATCTCACTTATTGCTATATAGGCTTAGCAGAATTATTAAGACATTGAAGTAATAAAGGAACTGTACATAGTGTAATAGCTGAACTTGGTACATAAAGTAGCCGAACCTGAATCAAAAACACTTTTGAATTCAAGTGCCTCTAATCATACTGTCGATGTTTCGGACCGGGGGGTCCTCAACCAACTAGTGAATTTGAGCTGCGTGCTCCTGATTCTGGATGGTGATGCAAAGAGACACAAAGTTTATACTGGTTCAGGCAATCGATGCCCTACGTCCAGTCCGAGAGATCGATCTTGTATTCCTTGCACTGAAGTGTTCGTAGTAGGGGGTTACAAGCTAGGGGAGAGAGGGAGCTAGTCCCAGGTCTCGGCAAGGCGTCGTGTGGGCCGTCTGAGACGTTGCTCTCAGGCGGCTGTGATGTGTGCGTGTGTTACCATGTGTTGCCCCCTTCTAAGCGGCCCAAGTCCTCGCCTTTTATAGTTGAAGGGAAGACAAGGACAATACATGTGTTAACTATGCGGCGTCGTGCCAACAGGGGCGGCATGTCCGAGCCCTGTAGCCTGTTCCTGTGGCGACGTGGTCGTCGGTGTGGTCCATCCTTGGAGCACCGGGGCGGCGTGCTAGTTCCATCTGATCCTATGCGTCGTGAGGTGGTCCGTCCTTGGAGCACCGGGGCGGCGTGCTAGTCCCATCCGATCCTGTGCGTCGTGAGAGCCCTGGGACCGTCTCGAAGCGGGTGCGGCGGTGGACGTGCAAACCGCTGTGGACGGACTGTGCGCGAGGCCGAGGCTTGGTCGGTGCCGAGGTTGCACCGCAATGGGGGTCTCAGCGGGCATGATCCCCAAGATAGCCGAGACCTTGGTGCACAGTGCCGAGGCCCCGAGTGGGCGGCTGATCTGGTACGTCGGCTTGGAGGCGGTGATGTCCCGGGACAAGTTGTCCGTGCGATGTTGTTTTCGAGGCGGGGATGGTGGGACACAGTGCAGTGTGGGCGCTGATCGTGGGCACGGCGTCAGAACACAGTGGCCGGTAATCCCCGCCGTGCCCTGCCCCGGCCGGTATGGCGCTGATGTGACCTCAGGTCCCATCGGCCATTCCGTGGCATCGAGCCCTCATCCGGCAGAGATTGCGGGAGTGGTTGAAGTATTAATGAGACACGACGTGCTGTCGGGAAGACCGGCCGAGGCGGGGGCGACGGATTATGGATAAGCTGGTCTCGTGCGATACGGGGAATGAGGCCTCGCGCGAGACGGAGAGCGGAGCCTCGCGTGGGACAAAGATCGGACTCCTTGCTGAGGCCTTTCGTGAGAAGCCTCGCGCGATACGGAAAAGGCACCCCCTGCCGAGGCCCTCCGTGGAGAGCCTCGCGTGAAGCGGAGATCGTGTTCCCTGCCGAGGCCTTCCGTGGAGAGCCTCGCGCGAGGCGGAGATTGCGTCAGGACGCCGAGACCTCCTGCGCGAGGCTCAAGGTGAGGCGGAGGGCCTGGTGGGCTCGGACGTGGCGGGTAAGGGGCCCACGGCTTACCTTCCAGCTTTGTTTTTTGACGGGACTTAAGTGACCCATTTGATTGTTCGCTCGGGGTACCCCGTTCTAAGGTACCCAACACATACATTGCTATAACCTCTAATCATACTTTTGAATTCCAGAGGATAGCTTGGCCCTTGGCCACTTGGATTGAAGGAAATGCAATGGCTTGTTTTTTACAATGACACTCCCTTGCCCTTTATAGGCAAAGGGGACTCTCACTTGCTACAATATATTCTAACCACTAAAGTGGATGCTGATAATATTCCTAACACTAGGCTTGGAAGCCAAGGAAAGTAAAAGTGCAGGAAAAGTAAGATACAAGTGCTTTAGCACTAGGCTTATCTATCAATTCTCCCCCTAAGCCTTGTGCCGAGCACTGGAGGTGATCTGCTGTAACCCAATCCTCTCCCTCATCTCCTGGAATTTGGACTTCCCCAGTGACTTGATGAGAATGTCAGCCAGCGACCAGTGGTGGCAATGTGGCTGGCCTTGATGCTCCCGTCCTCCGAGCAATCTCTGATGAAGTGGTACTTGATGCAAATGTGCTTGCTTCTCTCATGGAAGATAGGGTTCTTGGCCAGAGCTAGAGCAGACTTGTTGTCCACCTTTAGCTCAAGCACATCTACCTTCCTGCTAAGGAGCTCTGCCAGCATCCTTGACAGCCATAGTGCCTGAGTTGCTGCAGTGGTGGTGGCAATGTACTCTGCTTTACAGCTCGAGAGGGCCATCACCTTCTGCTTGAGGGACTGCCAGCTGACTAAGCAATCACTGAGGAAGAACATCATCCCGGTTGTGCTCTTGCTGGTATCCACATCGCTGGCGAGGTCGCTGTCGCAGTAGCCGACGAATCACACCGTGTCGGGGGCCCTTTCGTAGTGGAGACCGTAGTCGAGGGTGCCCGCCACGTAGCGTAGGATTCGCTTGATGGCCTACAGATGCTCCATCGTTGGCTGCTCCATGAACCGACTCATGTACCCGACGACAAACACAATATTCGGCCGGGTATGGACCAGGTAGCGCAAGCTCCTGATCAACCACCAGTAATGGGTTGGATCAACCTCCTCCGCTATGCTTTCCTAACTCAGCTTGAGCTTCTCCTCTAGCGGGGTGTGGGCAGGATTGTAGCCTGTCATGCCGCCGAGCACGAGGATGCACTTGACGTAGTGGGTTTGGCAGAGGGCGATCCCGCTGGCGTCCTAGCGCACTTCAACGCCGAGGTAGAAGCAGAGGAGACCGAGGTCACTCATGTCAAACACCTTCTTCATCTGTGCCTTGAACACCTCCACCTTCTGCTATTTAGCGCCGGTGATGATGAGGTCATCGACGTAGACACCGACCAGTAGACTGCCCCACCGGTACACCGCCACCTCATACGCGCTCTGCTTGAAGCCCATCTTCTTGTGTGTGGCGTCGAGCTTCGTGTTCTAGGTGCGCGGTGCCTGGCGCAGGCCATAGAGTGCCTTACGTAGGCGGTACACCTTCCCCACTTCTCCGGCGACGGCATAGCTAGGTGGCTGGCACACGTACACCTCTTCCTTGAGGTCGTCGTTAAGGAAAGCGGACTTGACGTCCATGTGGTGGACTTGCAACCCCTCTTGAGCTGCCAGCGTCAGGAGGACACGGACCGACTCCATGCGCGTCACGGGGGCGAAAGCATCGTCGTAGTCAATCCCCTCCTGCTAGACGAAACCGCGGGCTACTAGCCACGCCTTGTGCTTGATCACCACGCCCAGCTCGTCCTTATTGAGCTTGAATACCCACTTCAGAGTGATGGGGCGGTGGCCGTCAAGCAGTGGCACCAGCTCCCAGGTGCGGTTCTGCTCGACGGACTTGAGCTCCTGCTCCATCGCCGCCCGCCACGCCGGATCACCCTGCGCCTCAGCATAAGTGGTCGGCTCACCGACGTGCGTCAGATGTAGCTGAGCGAAGAACCTCTCGGGCTAGTCCGGTGGAGACTGCTCTCTGAGGATGTTTGCCACCGTGCGGTACCGGAGGGGCTCATTGTCGTAGTATGCGTCCAGGCGGTCTTCATCATCCTCCAGTGGCGTCGCGTACTCGACCCATGGCTGCCATGCGTGCCCTGGTGTCGTAGCGAGCGAGGTAGAAGATGCCGAGGAGGTCGGCTACGGTGCTGGAGAGGTCAGAGCTGCTGCCGATGGACTGTCGACCACCGCCGATGGGCTGCTGAGTTCCCCCGGATTTGGTGATGGAGAATGCGGCGGAGCTAATGAAGAGGTCGGTGCTGGTGATGAAGACGCAGACGTCGACGAGGATGCACCTTGTGCTCCCTCAGCACCGCCCACCCACGCGTACTCGATGGTGAAGTCGTGGAGCGCGGCCGCCGACCCGTCATCCACCGTCTTGTTCCATGCCCAGCCGCATCCTTCATCGAACACGACGTCGCGCGCCACGCACATGCGCCGTGTCGCGGGGTCGAGCACGCGGTAGGCCTTAGCCCCCTCTGCGTAGCCCAAATAGATCTCAGATTCAGATTTGGGAACTATCAGAGGATAGCTTGGCCTTTGGCCGCTTGGATTGAAGAAAATGCAATGGCTCGTTTTTTACAATGACACTCCCTTACCCTTTATAGACAAAGAGGACTTCCACTTGCTACAGTATATTTTAACCACTAAAGTGGATGCTGAGCATATTCCTAACGCTAGGCTTAGAAGCCAAGAAAAATAAAAAATGCAGAAAAAATAAGATACAAGTGCTTCACCAGTGGACTTATCGATCATACTATCGTTGAAATGTCTTCAGCCAACTGAGATGTCAACTGTCAGCGATAAAGCCTGAGATGTCAACTGAGTAGAATTCCGACGACCCTGCAGCGGACGGCGATTAAAAAAACAAGTGTTAAAAATTAAATAAGTCAAAGCATGTGAACTATATACAGTAAGAAGTATGCTACTATTTACTACTAAATCAATGACCAAATTGCTCGACTTGCTTTAATTGGAATTTGTACAGGAATAATGGGCGAACTCTCATTGCAGTACCCCAAGCAACACACTCATGATCGAAACTTCAACTATCACTGCATTTTGTGAACAGAGAATAAAAAGCAAAAGGACAATACTTAGCACAGCAGTCAATGGAATCCGAGAAATGGATCAGTCACCTTGCGGAAAATTGCTACTGCAGTGAATTCACTGCACTACCCAAGCAACTCAGAAAAAGGTGAAAAACGAACTTCCAAAATTACTCAACTTCAAGCACAGCACAGAACTGAAAAAGAATCCGAAATCACCAAAAGAAAACAATGCGTGAACACTGAAGTCCAAGTTCCGTAGAGAACATAAGCAAGGACAGACGACAAATTCTAGGCTGACACTATGCCTGCTCAACAGCGAGAACAAACAGCTTGGTTGAGCCTACATGAAGCACCCAAACATCAACTCTTGGCTGGCAATAAGCTGAAATGGTTGTAAGAGAAGAAGTGGCCTAGGTGATGAAAGAAATGTGTGGAGTACCCGACAAGTTCTGGTGTGTGCTTGGACCATGGAGTCGATAGCGTGCATTCTGAAAACTCTTCACAAAATGTCCTCTTCAGGTGTCAAACTTCATTTATGAATCTATAATTCTAGTTGACGAGCATCAACCTAATTCTAAAAGTTCTGCGGCTGATTGATTTAGAAGAAGCCAAGTTCAGCACTACAATCGTCTGGAAAAATGATTTAAGTTCACAAAGCCAGCAGCAGCAGGTGATCTAAAACCAGTTTCAGGATTCTGGCAGAATTTGATATAATATAGGGAAATATGACCCCCCCCCCCCCCCCCCCCCCCTCCCCTAAAAATGCTTTTCGTAACAGTGATCGTGTGTGATATAACATAGGCGGTATAGGATAGGCATGTTGACTTTAAGGGCAAAGATTTTGAGCTTTACACCACTTGGATCCGTCTCCAGGGTTTGACATTGCGGAACATGCTCTCTGCACTCCAATACCACTTTGACAAGTGTGCAATAATTGAGAAAACACATGAGAAAAAAAAATTCAGCAAGTGTGCTAGAATACACACCAACATAACAGGACCAGGGTAGGAGAAGACATTTTTAACCTCTGTACCCTTTCTTTGCTGCTGACAGTAATGATCCATAATACAATAGCCAGCTGATGACACACTTCTTCAAGCACTCAAAAAGAAAAAAAGAATATTTATATCTAGCAACACAACCATCATCCTTTTAACCAAAGCTGAACAATCTTTTTTTTCCTTTTGGTGATGCCCCATCCATGAACCAAAAGAACATAAAGAAATCTGAGCCTCAAAAGGAAAAAGGAAGGTAACAATTTCAGCTGCATCATTCCAATTGACATGCATAATATTCATGATACAGACATATGTTCAGTTATGATGCTATGGTTCCACAGCATCCTTCATTTGAGCACCAGCAACGAGCTCTTCTGTCAAAGAAAATAGCCCAACAATCTCCTTTTTAGCTTCAAGAATCACATTAATTTTCCTTTGTGGTTCCATTTTAGAAGCACCTTCACTAATGTTTGAATTTTGAGATACTACCAAATTGGTACCAGAATCAGTTCTACCACTTCTCAAGAATTCCTTAGTCACATTCGCAAGCTTCTTCAACAAAGTGCTAGCAGCTAGTGCCTCAGCCTCCACAGATTCCAATTCATGCTTTTGGAGCTCCACTTCTCCCACAATGTTGTCTTTTGTTGCCTCATCAGCAACGCTAGACAGTCTCCTGATGTCATAGGGGTCTACGGATAACTCTTCCAACTTGTCTAGTTCCTTGTCCCTAACATCTAACCTTCCAACTACTGCCTTCAACTCTTGATCTTTGGCGTCAAGCGCTTTATAAGCAGCACTCAGATCCATGTCCTTTTGTCGTAAGGATTCTTTTAACATGTCTATGTCAGCCTTCAATTGGCTATGTTTATGCAAATTGGACTCAAGTGCTGTACTTGTGCTTAAAATTTCATCATCCAGCAAGCTATAAATGTCAACTTCTTCAATTTCGGCAGAACCTATAAGATTGCCAGTAAGCTCAACTATCTTTTGCACCACAGATTCAGCTTGTGAGCGTCCTAATCTCATCTTATCCAATTCATCTTGCATTAATTGTATGCATTGCTCTTTATCCTGTAATTCAGTTCTAACTTGAACCAGTTGATCCTCCTTGCTATTTATCAGCTGCTGAAGTTCAATAACCTCACTGTTAACTCCATCAAGTTTTCTTTGTGTCTCCAGAAGCTCCAAATCCTTCTCTTGAACAGAAAATTGTATGGAATCCACCTTCAATTTCATATCTTCGACTTCATGTCTGGCCTCTAACAACTCAGCCTCTTTTGTTTCAACAAGCTTTTGTGAATTGAAGTAATCCTTCTCCTTCTGAACTAGCTCCTCTTGAAGCAAGTCTACTTCCTTAGTTTTCCATTCCAAGCTCTCCCTTTCTTTGGTTAACATAGCCTCTAGGGACTCAACCTTCTTCGTTTCCTCGAGTAACTGAGATTCAAGTTCACTACAGCGAGATTGTACAGCAGTGAGCTCATTTGTCTTTCCTTGAATCTCCAGCTGAGCAGCTTCCAAATTCCGGGTATAAGAAATAATTAATGCCTTTTGGTCTGTGAGTTCCTGCACTTGGTTACTCAACTGTGCTGCTTGATCTTCGACTTGTTTGCGCGAGAAGGTGAGAGCCTCTTTCGTAGCTATTAGTTCAGAACGCACAGCATCTAACAAAGACCTCACCCGTTTGAAGTCACTGATTGTATTCTTGATATTATCCTTATCCTTGGATGCCATTTGCGCCAGTTCCTTTAACTCTTGCTGTGCTGCAATCCATCCTGAATTCTGCTTCTCAAGTTCCTGTTCTGCAACTTTCAGTTTCTCTTCATTAGCTTTCATCAATTCATTTAATCTCTCAATCTCAGTTTCCTTTCGTTTAATTTCACTTTGAAGCTCCCTAATTGTTGCTTCTTGACGTGCAATGGCCTGATTAGCTACAAGAAGGTCTTGTTCCTTGGATTCGATCTCTGAACGCATCAAGGCTGCTTCATCATTCTTCTTCAGCATCTCTTGTTTAACCTTATCCATTTCAATAACCTTCTTAGAAAGTGCATCTTGTGAACTAACAATTTTTTTGTCTTGTTCCTCGACCAGAACCTTAAGATTATTGATCTGTCGAACTTGTAGAGTCAAATCCCTACTCGCCTTCATCAGTGCTTTCTCCATTTCATGTTGCCTCGAATATGCTTTGATGATGTCTTCCTCCCTCTGATCGAGGTCCTGCTTCGTCTGGTTCAACCTTGACCTATCCACAGAGACTTTCTTCTCTGCATCACGAAGATCCCTTTCTTTCTTCTTTAGGATTGATATGGCAGCCTCAAATTCAGTCTTCAGGACCTCAATGCTCATGCTCAGCTCCCCATCCTGAGAAGCGCTTGGATCTAGACTCTTTGTCTTGGCGAACAGACGCTCCAATAGTTCTCTTGCGGGCTCAGTTGTTCCATTGTCACCGTCATTGATATCTAATCTAGAACTTTTTACAATAGATCTGATCAAATGAGGTGAGCATTTCGCACGTTGAGCCTGGAATGCCGCCAGAAAGCCCAGCTTCTGCCTGAACAAAACCTGAGAGTTTGCAGGAAACAACGCATGGGAGGACTATCAGGATAATGCACATGAATTGCCCTTTAAGTAGAAGAGTTCAAACGGACTACAGAAAAATCCACAAGGACCACAACTATCTTTACTCGACGAATTTTGGTAATGGATTTGATTAATCTGAAATGCACACGAACCTACCACCATAAAATCGACTCCGGAAAAGATAAAGATACCAAAAGAGAACGAGTTAGGAATCCGAAATTCATCTTTTATCTTTAGTTAAACATAACTAAACAAGTACTACACGAGACCGCAATTTGGAAGGCATCCAAGAACACAATCGCCACTGAGCTCAGCAACCAAATACCATGACACATCATGAAAATTGATAAGAAACAGTGAAGATAAACGAATGCTCACGTGGGTGGCGGCGCGGAGAGGCGGCGAAGCGGTGCGGACTGCGGCGGCGGCGGCCGCCCCCGTCGCCGGCGAGGAGGTGGAGGAGAGGGGCATGGCCGCGGAACATGGGGGAGGGGATCGCGGCTGCCCGGGCGCGATCAGACGGGTGGCGACGCGCGCGCTCGCGGACTGCGGGCGAGGCGACAGGAGAGAGCGGCGGCTGCAGAGGGATGAGGTGGTGGAACCGGGCGAGCTCCCGGCCGCTTGTGGAGTGCACAGCGCCAGCGCAGCGTGGATGATGCGATCACGCGAGGAGCACGAGAGACGTGTTTTTCATTTTATAAACGAGAAATTGTTTTTTCTCATTCCCCCCCTTTCTTTGAGAAAAGAAAATGGAAAGGCTAGCGTCCCGAGGGACGCACCTCCCGCGCTCCGCCCGCATCGCATCTCATGTCTCCTCAGGTCCATCCCACACCAGCTTCCCGTGTTCCGGACATAGCACCGCCGCCCACCCAGCTTCCCATCCTGCTCCAACACCACCGAGCGGCGGCCGTCCTCTGGCGTACCGGAGCGGCCAGGCCTCAGCGCTGGGCGCAGCCGTTGGCCTGCGGCCGCTGTCCTCTCCCGAGCGGCGCGCGCATCTCTCTCTCTCGCCTTCGGTCCCGACATGGCGGCGTGCCACCCGGCAGCGGGCGCCGGTGGATCCCCACGCTGCGACCGGGCGTGGAGACTGCGCCCCCCATCCCTGTGCGGCACAGCGGCATGAGCGCGCCCACCGGTCGGTGGCCCCCCGGCAAGGGACCTCTGCACAGCACGGCGCCGGCGGCGCAGCATGCCCACCGACGTCGGCCACGGCTCCTCCCCACCCCCGCTCCGTGCGGGCTGCTGCAGGTGCCTCACGCGGCTCCGTTGTTCCTCGTGTAATAGGCTCGCCTGTTCGCTCCACCTACCCTTCTCTCTCTCCTTATCTCAGTGCGGTGATGTTGCTCCCTTGCATTATTTTTTACTGCATGTGACATTTGGAGGGGGGATCTTGGTGAAATGAGGAAAACGAACAAGGCAAGGTCTATTTCACCATAGATCTATTGTTGTTCTCAACAAACGATATATGTTAATACAAACTGTTATGCGTTGTGTAGGGAGTGGCCTACTCGGTTCGGCGGGTCTTGAGAGCAGGCAACTGTTGTGCCATGGATCTGAGCATGTGACGCTGTCGATGGTATTTGTTTCAGGTCTCAGTGTACGATAAAAAATGAGACTATCTATACTACGTTCCTGGTGATTTCTGGTTTACTCTTTGCATTTTGGTCACTTGCAATGATGAATACACTTTTCTCTTCCCGTGACATTTTACTTTGAGGGAATGGGCTGCTGCTGTGATGATTACACCATAAATTATGTTCAGTATTTGATGCAATGATTGCTCTTCCTTTCTTTTATATATGACGTATGAGGCAATGATCATGAGCTCTAAATTCTATTTTTGTCATCTCTTTGTACCGTTCCATGATAGTTGGGGTGATGGTCAATTGGTTGTTCCTTTTTTTGGCGTCTCTTCTTATCTATTCTAAGTTTGGAGGTACCAGTGAGAGTGATGATTTCATCCTTTCTGTACTCTCATGATTTCATTTTGTTTTCCACTCACACTTGCTTATGATCATTGCCTACGATGTCAATAAACACATAATTGTGTTGTCTGAGGTTGTGTTTACTGCCTGAGAAGTGATAGATATATTCTTGTTCATTCTGGCCTTGTGATCATTGTCTATGATCGTTGGTTGTGATGACAGATTATATATTGTTAGTTCTGAGCGCATGCACTATTCCCAACGATTACGTTCTTAGGCTTTTGGCTCTCCTGTTTGTTTGAGTTTTTGGTTCAATTATGTGCATTGGTCCTCTTTCAACTCAATTAATTGGAGTACCTGCAGCTGCAAGCCTAAGGAAGAAATACAACAAAGGTTAGTGTTTTCTTGCTTTGGAAGTTTATCTAATCTTAGGTTTATTGTATGTGGCTGGTAATGTCATTCGTTCCTCATTTCGAATTGGAGCAACTAGACTACTACTCACGAGAGTTCGTTATTGCATATAGAGGTTGATGATGAAGCAAGTGATGTATCCAAATTCACTCAGCCGGTTAGCCCATCTTGAAGCTATTGGGACATGTTAAAGTAGATATGCTCAGATGGTCTCTCCATAATACAAACAGGTACTCCGTCAAATAAAGGAATATGCAACAAAATGCCTAAATTTACTTGATATTCTATAATATGTATATTGTTTATGCCATCTAGTTCTATGCATGTAGTACTACCTGCTATTATGGGTTATTCCTTTTGATGGCCATATCTATTGTTCCTGTCCTACGGCTATAGATACATATCCGTCTGCACATGTATGCCCATCTTCCTTCTGTTATTTAGCTACAGATTTGCTCATCCTCTAGAGCTCATTACTATTTCTTCTCTAATAAATTACACGGTGCTAACCTTACATGCTGCTCTAGGTCATTTGTTAGGATGCTAAACCATGCATGCTAGCTTCTAAACCTAAACTTGAACATGAATCTTAGTGTTAGTTTTCCCTTATATAGTTATATGTCAAGGGCCTCTTTTTACCGTCTGTATTGGTTTCAAGTATCAATGCTTCAACCTAGGTTTTTTGGGCGTTTCAGAATGCCTTATGACCAGACTTTTGAATTATTAGTTGATACCTCTACCATTAATTTGGTGTATTGCTTCCAAAATATTTTGTGGTTGCGTTGAAAGCCTTACGAGAGTATGTTAGTTTCCTTCAAAGTTTTGCATCTTGTGCTTATAGGCTGCTACAATTCAGATACTTTGTCTCTAATTGCCTTGGTGTGCTAGCTTTGCGTGGCTATTTACATTCATGGAGGTCTGTGTGTACAGGCTGCTGAAGCATTGTCATTTTCATAGCTCATGTTGTCGCTTGCCTTATGCAACAGAACATGCTCTTCCTACGTTCTGCTAAAAGTTTTAAGCTATATCGCCATTCCTGTTGCCAAAACTAGACTAAAACCTTAGCTATCTGATTAGCAGTGCCATTTAACCCTACAAAACGGTTGGAGTTGCCGGCTTTCGAGGCTATCCAAATAGAAACTGGGTATATATAAACTGTTGTCTCACATGTAATGTATGTATAAACTACCAAACAAAAAAATCTTCAGATGTGCCTTTTAACAATAGTAATTGTCTTCATTTTTTTGTGTACTATTATCTCAAATGGATTTTGTTCTCAGCACACTCCTATATATGGCTCACAATTTTTATAACTTGACTGTCACTAATCTCATTAGCACCAACTTTATGCACTCTGAATGTTGTTTTTTACTTACAGATCGATCCAAAAAATATGCCACTTCATGAAGTGTAGATAGCTAACGTTGGGGAACACATCATTGACCAGGTGCATGGTCGTACCATGCTTGCCGGAAAAAACAACAACACCTCATTTCAATTTCAAGGTTCGCTGCAATAAGGTAATAACCTGAACATCGTCAGTTGTTATTTTTGTGGCTTATTAGTGAATAGAGGGGCAAAGAAACTAAATATTTTTTACTGAAATGGCAGCTTATTGTATAAGAACAGGCTTTTGTCACAGTATACAAGTTTTAACATGTCATTTATCTTCCGACATTTGATATGCCAATTTCCTGTAGGTTGTCTTTTGCCTATGCATATCCTGTCTATTAATGCTACGAGACTTCTGAGCTCAACAAACCAGAGATTGAGCAGCTCATATTTTGGTGTCACTATTCTAAGGTGTTTCAGTAAATTATGTGGTTGCAATATTGACTTACATGAACAATCTACCAGATTTTAGTTTTGTTTGCTGTGCCTATGATTTAAGTTGCCCTATTGACATTTTTTAAGAGTGTGTCCTCTTGTTGCAGGCTACCATTTTACTTGGAAGCAAAGCTGACGTTCTCTATATAATTGTGGTACCCTAAGACAAATGTGCTTAGTTTGTCCTTTGCTTCTATCTTACAGTTTCTTTTAAGCATAGGGCTGATGCGTGCTTTTGGTATAGGGAACTACATCTATTTATGGGTTTTCCTTTAAGCCAGATATTTATCAGCATGACAATGAAATCGGCTGGGGCCTCCTTCAGTTGACAGCTCGAGCCACTGATATGGTCATCATTTATTTCCAGAAGGCTGCTTCCGTACGACAGAAACACTCTTTTTATCCTTTTACAATCTTTTACCTATACAACATATTTTGCATGCAGACAGACTGGCTTTTCCTAAATTTTAATATCCCATTACAAGTAGGTCACAAAAAAATGTTGAGCGCGTCCGCACAGAGCAATCTGAAGATAATACTGAAACTGGCAAGGTAAACCAATGTCCTATCCCTATTCAGCTGTATTTATAGTCTCTGCAGGATTTGAGAACTCACTATTGTTGATACTGTTGAGACCATACATCCAAAATATAATTCCGTCTTTAAACTAAAGCAAAAATAAATGATTTTCCATGCCAAACTTACTTCCTCAGCTAGCATCTATGTTTCATTTTATTTTTTAACGGACAGATCTATTTGCTTCGTGCACTTTGAGTTTTCTTACATAAATAAAATTGTACCAGTTACTTGTACTACCCTTTTACTTTTTCCACTATCAGTGCATAACATATAGCGCCAATCACTTCAGTCAAAAACTTTCAGAATTTGTTGACAGAAGCGGTCCATTTCAGATATGTTCGGAGGCCTGATCATTTATCTAAACCCATACTACCTATGATACCAAATCTTTTTTCTGCTACTATGACAGATTTAATAAGTGTCTTGCATACTCCTCATACTACTAACCATTTTCCTTATCCTACAGGTATATGAAACAGTGACATGGATCTGGCATTTTGTGACATGAACAAGTTTATGCTCAGTGCATACAACAAGTCCATGTTCACTTTCCTATATCTAGCCTATGTATGTAATAGTGCCTCCTGGATGGCAGCCTGTTTACATACTTCGAGACACTACTGTCCACTATATATTATGTGCTGAGTTGGATGCTTAGAACTACCTGTACTCAGCTATATAGACCTATCTTTTACGCATCTAGCATAGAAAATGCTAAAGTTTCTGCTTTAGGAGCGCAATCTGCGATGTTTAATTGTTTTGTAACCAGAATTTATGTTGTCTGAACAGACTACGTCTAACGAACGACTTCCTATTGCTGACTACCTTGTGTTTTTTTTTCTCTTGCAGGATCTCCAATATTTGGCAAAAGGTACGGCGGCTTGTTCCAACCGTTTATAGCCAGCTCAGGTTAGTGTCCGTTGTTACGCTCCTCTTATCTATGTTTTGACTGTGCCTATTCTGGGTTTGCCTTTTAGCTTACACGACAACTGAGTTTGTTTACCGATGAAATTAGCATACTTAGTGATTCATGCTTCTCCCTACCACTGCATGTTCTATGGAGTGAATTTAGCTACTGCTGAAATTTGTGCCACCATGTCTGCAGTTAGGTTGCCTCCTATTGTCATCTATAGTCTTTAGACCATCTAGACTATGATTTGTGATTTTTATAAAAAATCTGGTTACAGTGTTGTTCATACCGTCCTACGGCCCTGGACGACATCCATTTTTTGTCATCTATAGTCTTTAGATCTTCTAGACTCTGATTTGTGATTTTTTATAAAAAAATCCGGTTACAGTGTTGTTCATACCGTCCTACGGCCCTGGACGACATCCATTTTTCGATCCGATTTTTTTAGTTCGCATTTTTTTTCTTTACCTAACTTGGCCCCCGGGCGGACATGCACTTTTTTTCTTTACCTAACTTGCCCTTCTATCTGTTAAGTCACGATTTGCCTCATTGTACTGCTATTTCCAAAAAAAGAATTTGAAGCATTATCTATAAAATTATTTTTCTAAACAATTATTTTCCTAAACATTTTGCTGACCAACATCATTTAGATAACAAGCTTTGTACTATGTGAATAGCGTACAACACGTCTTGATGCAGTATGATAATGCTTAGTCATGCTCCAGTAACCAAATGTGTTTCAAATTCCATGTGTTCTTGTTCGCATACAAATAGCAATGTGAAGTGCTCCTGCTAAGCATCATATCCATCTCGTTGACTTTTAGGCTCCTAATTGAATTGACTGAAGCACATTTGCTAAGCATCATATCCATCTCGTTGCCTTTTAGGTTCCTAATTGAATTGACTGAAGCACATCTTTACTCACGGTAAATTGTTTTACGCATGCACACATCATATATTCATCTTTTTGTTGACAGACTGAATAGATCTACCATATTCAAATGTATCACCAGATTCACCCATCAAGCAGAGTTCAATGTCTTTCAGCAACAGCCTTTCCAATCATGGACAAAGATTACTAAAACACATCCCTTTGACATCTCAAGATGAAAGGATCAAACATCTAGAGGCGTAGTTAGCACTTAGTTTGCTACCTTCCCAGGCATCTAGAACAGTGCTATCACTGATTTGTGTTGTCAAATATGTACAAAAAATATGTACTGCCCCATGTACAAAAAAAAACTGAAGTGTTCGAGTTTATCTGTATAAAATGTCTATATTAACCTCCTTTGCCTAATTCTCTTTCCATACAAAGATTAAACGTGTATTTTTCATTTACCAGCTAATTCACGCCGTGCGCCAGGTATTACAGTGCCAGGTATTTATCGTGTCCATGCTCTGATCTTATAAAAATATATACACACCTCCAGATCTACGATTGCATTTCCAACTGACTACCGACGCGCGCGAAAGAAGCAAGCGTTGGTAAAAATCCTGGCCCAACCAGCTTTCAATGGTCTATGGTATATTATATTTTCAATAAGTTTTAAATATACACATCTAGTATAGACAGTGCATGCTTGACATAATTATCTTCAAGTTGACCTAAAGAAATATGTTTGGTATTTAAGCACTAAATCATTTTCTACTCCACTCTGCCAAAATTTTGAAAAATTGATTTACATTCTACCATCGGGTTATAAATATTCAGAAGTTTGTTTCTTGGAATTCAAAAATGCTGACATCCATTCCTGTTTATCTACAGGATCGATCGTCAGAAGCAGAAGAAAGTGACGGATTTTGTGACCTTGCACTGTGACTACATCAACCAGTGGGAAAACTTTCATGACAACCTGTACAAGAATGACCAGCCCCACACGAACGCCAACTTCAGAGCATTCCTAGCTTGGTACAGACGTGCAACAGGGATGAAGCTGAAGGTGCAATGGACCCAAGCAGACTACGCCGACATTGAGTCCTCCGATGATGAATACACATCTTACGACCTTGCGACGAGGGCAGGGACACAGGTGGAGGCTGCACCGATCTTGGACCGAGTGGTAATGTCAACTCTAACCCCATTATTTAAATACCATGGTAGCTAAATTTTTAGACATTCAGAACCTAGTGGTAAATACCATGGTAGCTAAATTATGTATGTGTCAATATTTGGAGGTTAGTTGATTAAGAATTTTAAGTTTGCATTAACATCCAGAAAAACCCTCCTATTCACATATATGCATGAAACTGAATTGACTGCTTTGTCTTCAACAAATGCTTGACTGCTTTACATATCTTTTACATTTCCTATCTTTTACAATGGCTTGAGAACTCAAAGATTCATATATTTGGCGATCCTTTTCTGCCAAGCTTTAGTGCTCTCAACTGCACATAGTTCTTTTCCCTAGTAGTGTGCATAATGTTAAACAGTAAGAGATAATATATAACGACCATGGTTTCTCTAATTTTAGTGGTTTAATTGTTAATGCCGTTGTTTGCAGGGCAACACTTTGAAACAATCCGTGCTTGACATTGAACATTTCTCAAGAACAGGCGTACACGACAGGACAATGACACAGAACTTTCTTACAGTAAGCTTTCATGACAACATTGACTAGTTTGAGATGCAAACCCTATTGAACTGTTTTTGACTAAAAAAATTGCAACTACAGAGGTTAGCACGTCGGCTAAGCCGTGCCGCTGCTCGTTGTGGTTACGGGAGTAGCGTGGTGATGGACGTACACGCGCCGCCCACAGGACTCTCTGACACGAGTGTATGTCTTGGTACTTCTTCTCATGGAGGTACTGCTTCCAGAGGCCAGAGCTCGTCCCGCGCCACCGTGGATACTTTTCAGGGGCTCAGAGATGAGGATGAGGATGAGGATGAGAATGAGGGTGGTTATGAGGAGCTTGGACCATCTCAGCTACTGAACGCTCCTTCGACTCAACCTACACAACCTGCTGGCACTAGGCGACGCCATTCGCCTGACCCTTACACTCTAGGCACCTGGGCTCTTGGCCACAAGGGTAAGGGTAAGACTAGGAGACAGCGAGGGCTTGTGGTAGACTTTCTGGTAGATGTTATTACGGACTATTATGGACTTTGCAAACTGTTATTATGGACTGTTATGTATTGTATGGACTATTATTATGGACTGTACGGACTCTATGGACTTTTAATATGCTCATGGATATGGTTTGAGATAAATGTGGTATATATTTGTGTATCTATACATGTTGTATTGTGGTCATATATTCATGTCATATTTGTGTAAGGATTGCATCAAAAAATAGGAGAATGCCAAAATTTTCTGGCTGAAGTACATTTGTGCAATACACAAAAAACATGTAGCCTTTTCAGTGATTGATTATGTCACCATCGTATCATACACAGACTTTTACAGATGAATTGATTGATCGCAAGAATCTAGACTTTTCAGTTGATTTTTCAAATAGGCTTTTCAGTCTGACTTGAAATAGTAATTCCACTATGGTTTCAAATAGGCTTTTCAGTAATCGAATCTAGCCTTTTTTAGTGTCCTTCAAAATAGGATTTTTAGTGATACCTACTAGGATTTTCAGGACCATTTATGCCATAATACAACGGCTACTAAATCTCGGGCTACCTGTATATACGCAGTGCTGGATGTGTTGCTACTCACTTCAAACGAGTGCTGGATGGCATTGATTAAGAGACTAGTGTGGATATGAACTTGAATAATGATGCTTACAATTACACCAATTGTTTATAGCAGGGATAAGAATGATATGATCAAGATAATGGACACACACATTTAGCATTCCTCAAAGGACAAAATAGAAAAGAAAGGATAAAATAATAATCCTAAGTTGAGCAGGCATTGATCTAATATAGTCATACATAGATTCGTGAATAATCATACAAGTTACATAATTAGTCCTAGAGCTTAGTGTAAAGCAAGTCGGGAGGCCACCGAGTACTGGTCTGCCAGCAACCTCATGTGACAATTTAGACTCCTACACCCTAGTCGAATGTGGGGGAATACAAGGGACGGACAGGGCTGTCACCACCTACCGCCTACCCCACTACCGTGGAAAGGGACAATGCATTCACCTGTTCCTCCATACCCAAGCACCACGCTTGCATATACAGAAACTACCCAAATCCCCCTGGGTCCCCGACCCTACGGATCGACGGGTAAAGAACTTAGGTACACCTGACGGCACGATGAACCGCCACCTCAACTTTACTCTAGTTCTATTTATATAATTTACATGATTGGTTAAGCATAAAGTTAAGTGTGCTACTCTCATGACACATAAACTTTGCACTAGTTCATATATCATGATCATAACATAATAACCATACTCTAGTTCATAAGCATGACTATAAATGTAATGTGAGAGCATAGCTTTGGAAGAACTCATAATTCTATTCATACCCAAAGGTCTCTTCTTCCAAGGAGTCAAGCTCTCCATGGTAGCTTTGCCTTGCTCTAAAACAACTAAGAAAGTAAAGCTACTACTAAAGAATGGAGTGGGTGAGAGGCAATGCTCAAGTGGTGTGTGTGTTATGAGAGGGGGGGTACCCCCTTATTTATACACGGAGGTATGGCAGTGCTCTGGCTATATTTGGCGTGAAGCCCCAGGATGCACCGCCATAGCATGAAGCCATGTTGCCGCTAGTCAAAGGAGAGGTGGAGAGGAGCCAGCAGGGGGGCGGCCGCCCCCTAGGACTAGCCGCCCCTTGACTATGCTGCCTCGCCATCGCCTTCACGTGTCAGGCCATGGGTTGACCATGGATCCTTGCTCCATGCGTTTTTGCCCAATTGGACTTGGTTTGGTGGGCGTCTCCTTTGATCCTTTGCGCAAATCTATGTCGGAAAGCGCCTTTTGATAATTTCTTTCATGTATTTGTGTTTATGACCTACAAAATAATGTTCTCCAAATACATGTGGAACTTGGTTGGTAGTAAAAGCATATGTGATCAAGTTTGCTAATTTCTCTTCTTTTTGTTGCTTAATTGGTGGTCGGATTTGATCGGTAATGGCTACCAACAAGCTCCCCCAAGCTTAACCTTTGCTCGTCCCGAGCAAATAGCTAAGTTGTTTCGTTGTTGATCAGTAGTTGCTACGATGACGATTATAATTCATAAGTGCCATGCCTATAACAAAGTATTCTTCCTTGATTTAAATAAGTTTGGCATTCTATCCACCCTTTTAACTTAATCCTATGGGGCTTATTGCTTTTCCAAATCTTAGGCGGTTGCAAGATAGAACAGATATAGAATTACTAATCATTCATTCTTTGATCAACCTTCTATCCGAAGGTTTTACGAATTTTGCAAAATAAAATATAAGTTCCTCAAATGATTCACTCAATCGCTCAATGTGTATGATCCTTACCAAGGCATTTGTTTTGCCTTCTTTTCATCCTATCTCTAAAAGGCTTTGAGTGGAGTTTTAGGTAGGTATGAACAAGAGGCATACTTACATCACATATATTGTTAAGTCAAAAACCGAATCCAAAGAGATGCAAGTCATACACTTTGATCAAGGCGTGCAAGTGTGTGGAATATTTTTCTAATCCTAATATTTTTGGTACTCCTTTGATCATGACTTTCTCTCTTTTTGATAATTGCCTTTAGAAGTATGGACTATCTCTTTTTTCAATACTTTGGAACCTTCATGTGTTCCATTCTTTTCTTCTTTTCTTTTGCTTATTTTGAGAGCTTCATATGTCTCTCTCTTTTTTTAGCATAGCCCTATACTTTCTTTTTGGCGTATGAAAACTTTGGAGAGAAAGACTCATGACAAATAAATAGAGTTTATTTTAGGTGGATGGAAAGAATGTTTTTGCGTAACTCTCAGTGTAAGAGTTAGCATTTATATATGTGGGTGTACGTGAATCTTGATCATGGGTGCATGAAAGAATCTCAACAAGGGTCACAACAATTTGACAAAACTCAATGTGAATATAAGTAGCACATGGCTAAGGTTTTGAATTTGAATTATGTCATATGGTCGTGGTAGGAATTCATAACCATTGAGGAACTTTTGATTTTAGCATTTTTGAAATGAAAACTCCGGATGTCTAGTTTCTCTTAGAATAAAGTCATAGCATATTCTGTTTATCATATCATAACTTGCAACAGCTTAGAAAAGGATCATGCTTTTGCAACTCACAAGTTTCGAGTAGGCCAAGCTTGCTCTTTTGCTTACAGTCTAGGATTAAATCCCATGAACCGCCAGTAGGCCACTTGATGTTCTTGTTGTTGCTGTATCATCGCATTTATTTATGCCATTTGTTGCTGCTGTTGCTGATGCCACTGGGCCGAATCCTGCACGTGAGTATGGAGTGTGTTTTGAATCTCACCGGTGCGGATCTCTAATCCTCCAAGGCGGGCATGAATGTCCTCCCATCCCGAGATAGAATGCCGTGGTTGCACAGGTGGGGGTAGCCCCTCAGAGTCAGAGGAGTGGAGTATCGTGGTGTCGTCTCTTGCCCATCCAGAGCCTCCTGCCTCATGTGTCTGTGAAGTGTGTTCCTACCCGGGGTGATGCGTGGGTGCAACAGGAAAAGGCTGTGAACTGCTTGCGTCATTTAGGGTCATGCTCCGGGTTACCCTGCCATGTATAGAACTTCTGCGAGCTTCCTCTTGTGAAACAAGAGGGAAGGTTAGTGCAGGGGATGTATACAAACAAAGATCCGGGTTAGGTAACTGGATCTCGTTTGTATATCCTAGGAAGAAGAACACAATTTCCCTGGTAGCATTATGTTTTAGATGGTGTCCTTGTATCAAATAATGCTCATCAATGATAAGGCGCAGAGTTGTTATATATTCCACTTCTTGATTTTCTAATGCACCAACACTATTGGCAATACGGGTGATAAGAGATGTGCATGATATTGAGGTTGAAAATGTTTTTTGTCATTTCTAACCAGTGTTTAAATATCTCTTGGACAGGAGCAATCTTAATTCTTCTAATCATAGCATAAAGTATTTTCATTTTAGTGTTATGAACAACTCGAATATCTTGCTTAGAGAATAAAGTCATCGCAATCCAACGGTGCATGAACCTTAGAGTGGGGTGTTGTATGTCCATGTTATGGGGTGAAAATTTTCCAACTACAACTTATCCCGAAATTTCATTCCAAAATTTGTGACAATTAAAACCTCTGCAAGCGTGATCTATGTCAATTAGGCATTTCTGACTAAAACCTATGTGTTGAGCAAGATCTCTCCAAGAGCAAAAATATTCTACCTCAAACAAGCGAAAAGTGATGCCATTATCGACTTCTTTTAGTGAACATAGAAATTGAATGGTTAAAAGACGAGAACCTTCTTCCCAAATAGGATTGATGTCTTCCCACCCAATGGTTTTCCAAATAGTGGTGAATTCATCATCCATACCTATGGCTTGGAGAAGCATGGGGTTGTACAATGGCGTAGGCTCGAAGTTGCGGTCTTTGATGAGGCAGTAGGCCTCCATCTCCCGGCCTCTCTCCAAGTCGAGGTGGGGCTCATCGTCTTCCTCCATCGACTGCTCTTGCACTTGTTCTTGTTCTTCCGTCGGCTCGGTTTCTTCGTCTTCTCGCATCAGGCTTTCTTCATGCTCGGTGTAGCGTGAGCTTGAGCTTGCACGGGAATGCTTGGAGCTTGACCATGTGACCTTTTTGATGGCATCGGCTATGGCCTTCACAAACCTACCCATGGCAAAAACAATGAAACAACAAGTGAAAACTCGGGTGCGGTTAAGGGTTAGTACAAAAAAACAAATTGGTGAACCCATGAACTAGCTTGAGCTTGGAATTTTGCAGAGCTTTGTTACACTAGAATTTGTTGGAGAATGCTTGAAAGAAACTTGAGAGCAATTGAATGAGTGAGGAGTGAAAATGTGGGAGTGTGAGAGGGGTGGAGTGCTCCTCCCGGCCACCCTTGTATTTATAGGGGCCAAAACCAAGAGGGACGGGGAGTGGCAACGGCCACCGACCTGCTGTCCGAAGGACATAGCCAATGGTCAACTGTAGGGGCCGGTCGCTACCTAGGGTCGGCCACCCCTGCGGTGGGCCCGCCTAGCCAGCCCTTTGTTAGGTAGCCTCCAACGGCTCTTTGCAGCCCGAGACCATTGGGGCTTCGGTTTGCTCGAAATTGATTTTCCAACAAATTTTTATTTTTATTTTTTAATTTTTATACTTATTGAAAAAATGATAATCAGTAATGGTAAATTATTCTTATTCTGAAAATGATTTTTGTGAGATTTTTCGGAGATTTTTATTTTAACATAAAAATTCAAAATTTAAAAAAGTTTTTAGAGATGTATAGTTTGAATATATATGTATATATATTTTAATAAAAACATTTATTTATGTATAGAAGAATTTATTTATAGTTTTATTATTTTAAGATGTATTTAAATCCAAGCAAAAATTTAAGCAAATTGTAAAAGATAACTACCAATTTACCTTTTGGCAAGGACTCACCTTTTAAGGTCCAATGAGTAGGATCCTTCTCCGTTCATTTCTTGCTCGATGAGGATGCATCCGTGCTTGGAGAAGTAGACATGGATGCTGCTCCTTTTACTCGCCATACCTGTTTAACCCTTTTAGGTGTTTGTCTCTTGGGTTGGCTTTTAACACATGTGTTCTTGTTATACCCATAAAATAGACATTTTATGTCTTGGTTTTTAATACAAAAGTTAACATACCCAGATCCCACATAGACAGTAGCATTAGTTGTGTTAAGAAATGGTCTCCCCAAGAGGAGAGGAATTCCTTCATTTCGGCCCATATCTAGAACAACGAAATCTATAGGGACGTTGCTGTTTTGGACTTTTACCAAGATGTCCTTGGCTAGTCCCTCTGGAATTCGGGTAGATTGGTCCGCCATCTATAAGCAGAAATATGTAGTGGACAAAGGTCCCCCCAAAATTCTATCATACACTACCTTTGACATGATGTTAATACTTGCCCCAAGGTCACAGAAAGCATTGTTAAAAGTGTGCGGGCCGATCGAGCATGTGATAGTCGGGCGACCAGGATCTTCTTTCTTTGCGATAAATGGTGGATCCAGGAAATAACCATAGTTTACCCGATGTGAAGGGTTAACAAACTTTATTGAGACCATTTTAATAGATTCACAAGAAGTTTCAGGTTGCCCTAGAATCTTGCCACTACTATCAACAGGAATTGCAGCAGCTATTTGAGCTAGTTGTGTTTCTATCATTTTATTAAAGCTTAATTGGTTTTTGACTGTAGAAGTTAAACCTTCAATTTGAGAGTTTATATTTTCTAAGATTTTATCATTTGACATTAATTTCTTTGTAATATTCTCATTTATTTTTTACTTGGCTTAATACTAGTTCTTTTAAAGAAGGCTAATTCGAATTGTAGTTTGAGTTATAGTTCGAATTACCTTGCCGGCGGGACTAGTTATTCCACCCGTTATTACTTGGTTGGCGAAACCCATTGTTGATGAAGGCAGCTTCTTTGTGGGTTTCAGGGCAATCATTCCCCCGAATGGCCAACATTTACACAGACCTCACATGTCATATGTGAGTCCATGGCCTGGACGGTGCCTATCACGGCATCTTTCTCTTGGGCCCGTTCCTCCTATCTTTTCATCAGTAAATCTATTTTTGCGAAAAGCATGTCCGTCTCCTTTATAGTATGCATTCCTTTTTGTGTTTTCCTTTCCTCCCCCAGCTTTGATTTGACACCATTTTATTAATGAGAGACGTGGCTCCATCAACGGTGAGGGAAAGGAAGGTGCCTCCAGCAGCGGCGTCGAGGTGGCCCCTAGACATGGGTATTAATCCATCATAAAAATTCTAGAACACTAACCAGCTATCAATCCCGTGGTGTAGGCATGCTTGGATGTAGTCCTGCAGCCTTTCCCATGCCTTGGAATGCTTTCCATGGAGCTTTGCTGGAAGTTTGAAATTCATCCCCTAAGGGCGTTGGTTTTGCCCATGGGGAATAACTTAGCAAGGAACGCTGTGGAACACTTGTCCCATGTTCTGACAGCTTCCTTTTCCCTCTAGAACCACTGCTTTGCCTTCCTCAAAAGGGAGAAGGGAAACAAGCAGAGCCTAATGCTCTCAGGTGTGACATCTTTGATGACGATGGTGTTGCACAATTCGAGGAAGTGTTGGAGATGCACATTTGCATCCTCACTTGGCAAACCATGGAATTGGTTTGCTTACACCATCGTGATGAGGTTGGTACGAAGCTCAAAGTTCCCATCACCAATGTTGACAGTCGGCCCAACTGGTATTTTGGCAACAGCGGGGGTCGAGTAGTCACGGAGAGACTTCTGGGCCATAGTGCTAGTAGCGGATGGTGCTGGGGTGACTGGTTTGACTAACAGTAAAAAGTAGAAGAAGCGATACAAGACTGTTTCTTCCTTAGGAGTGCCTTTGGATTTTGGATGTAGTTGTTCGGCAGGTCAAAACTGGTCATACACAATCATGTTTTCATCCACAACAGGAGAAAACAAGCGAAGTTAGCCTGCATAAACACTGGCTACCTTACATGCATATTATCATGATCATGTCCTACTAGACTCTTTAATCAATATGCCTTCCCCGACAACGGCGCAAGAAATGTTTGTTGGCATTTCTTAGCGACATCACTAGGAATGGAGTTCATCCCTGGCAACGGCGCCAGAAATGTTTGTTGGCATTTCTAAACACAATCACCAAGTACAGAGTTAGAACCCATCCTTAGTAATAGCGCTAGAAATGCTTTGTTGGTATTTCCTAGTGTCTTCACTAATAATTTAGCAATGGCACTAAGTAATAGCCTTGATAGTTCCTTAACAATTTTAGATATTTATCCGCAAGCACATGGAGCTATCATTGTAGCATTTCACCCGGAAGTATTCAGGGTATCGTTATTTATATTTTCCCAAAGGATGGCATTGATTAATAGACTAGTATGGACATGAACTTGAATAATGATGCTTGCAATTACACCAATTGTTTATAGCAGGGGTAAGAATGATATGATCAAGATAGTGGACACACACTTTTAGCATTCCTCAAAGGACAAAATAGAAAAGAAAGGATAAAATAATAATCCTAAGTTGAGCAGGCATTGATCTAATATAGTCATACATAGATTCGTGAATAATCATACAAGTTACATAATTAGTCCTAGAGCTTAGTGTAAATCAGGTCGAGAGGCCACCGAGTACTGGTCTGCCAGCAACCTCATGTGACAATTTAGACTCCTACACCCTAGTCGAACGTGGGGGAATACAAGGGACGGACAGGGCTATCACCACCTACCGCCTACCCCACTACCGTAGAAAGGGACAATGCATTCACCTGTTCCTCCATACCCAAGCACCACGCTTGCATATACAGAAACTACCCAAATCCTCCTGGGTCCCCAACCCTACGGATCGACGGGTAAAGAACTTAGGTACACCTGACGGCACGATGAACCGCCACCTCAACTTTACTCTAGTTCTATTTATATAATTTACATGATTGGTTAAGCATAAAGTTAAGTGTGCTACTCTCATGACACATAAACTTTGCACTAGTTCATATATCATGATCATAACATAATAACCATACTCTAGTTCATAAGCTTGACTATAAATGTAATGTGAGAGCATAGCTTTGGAAGAACACATAATTCTATTCATACCCAAAGGTCTCTTCTTCCAAGGAGTCAAGCTCTCCATGGTAGCTTTGCCTTGCTCTAAAACAACTAAGAAAGTAAAGCTACTACTAAAGAATGGAGTGGGTGAGAGGCAATGCTCAAGTGGTGTGTGTGTTATGAGAGGGGGGGTACCCCCTTATTTATACACGGAGGTATGGCAGTGCTCTGGCTATATTTGGCGTGAAACCCCAGGATGCACCGCCATAGCATGAAGCCATGTTGCCGCTAGTCAAAGGAGAGGTGGAGAGGAGCCAATAGGGGGCCGGCCGCCCCTTGACTATGCTGCCTCACCATCGCCTTCACGTGTCAGGCCATGGGTTGACCATGAATCCTTGCTCCATGCGTTTTTGCCCAATTGGACTTGGTTTGGTGGGCGTCTCCTTTGATCCTTTGCGCAAATCTATGTCGGAAAGCGCCTTTTGATAATTTCTTTCATGTATTTGTGTTTATGACCTACAAAATAATGTTCTCCAAATACATGTGGAACATGGTTGGTAGTAAAAGCATATGTGATCAAGTTTGCTAATTTCTCTTTTTTTTGTTGCTTAATTGGTGGTCGGATTTGATCGGTAATGGCTACCAACAAGCTCCCCCAAGCTTAACCTTTGCTCGTCCCGAGCAAATAGCTAAGTTGTTTCGTTGTTGATCAGTAGTTGCTACGATGACGATTATAATTCATAAGTGCCATGCCTATAACAAAGTATTCTTCCTTGATTTAAATAAGTTTGGCATTCTATCCACCCTTTTAACTTAATCCTATGGGGCTTATTGCTTTTCCAAATCTTAGGCGGTTGCAAGATAGAACAGATATAGAATTACTAATCATTCATTCTTTGATCAACCTTCTATCCGAAGGTTTTACGAATTTTGCAAAATAAAATATAAGTTCCTCAAATGATTCACTCAATCGCTCAATGTGTATGATCCTTACCAAGGCATTTGTTTTGCCTTCTTTTCATCCTATCTCTAAAAGGCTTTGAGTGGAGTTTTAGGTAGGTATGAACAAGAGGCATACTTACATCACATATATTGTTAAGTCAAAAACCGAATCCAAAGAGATGCAAGTCATACACTTTGATCAAGGCGTGCAAGTGTGTGGAATATTTTTCTAATCCTAATATTTTTGGTACTCCTTTGATCATGACTTTCTCTCTTTTTGATAATTGCCTTTAGAAGTATGGACTATCTCTTTTTTCAATACTTTGGAACCTTCATGTGTTCCATTCTTTTCTTCTTTTCTTTTGCTTATTTTGAGAGCTTCATATGTCTCTCTCTTTTTTTAGCATAGCCCTATACTTTCTTTTTGGCGTATGAAAACTTTGGAGAGAAAGACTCATGACAAATAAATAGAGTTTATTTTAGGTGGATGGAAAGAATGTTTTTGCGTAACTCTCAGTGTAAGAGTTAGCATTTATATATGTGGGTGTACGTGAATCTTGATCATGGGTGCATGAAAGAATCTCAACAAGGGTCACAACAATTTGACAAAACTCAATGTGAATATAAGTAGCACATGGCTAAGGTTTTGAATTTGAATTATGTCATATGGCCGTGGTAGGAATTCATAACCATTGAGGAACTTTTGATTTTAGCATTTTTGAAATGAAAACTCCGGATGTCTAGTTTCTCTTAGAATAAAGTCATAGCATATTCTGTTTATCATATCATAACTTGCAACAGCTTAGAAAAGGATCATGCTTTTGCAACTCACAAGTTTCGAGTAGGCCAAGCTTGCTCTTTTGCTTACAGTCTAGGATTAAATCCCATGAACCGCCAGTAGGCCACTTGATGTTCTTGTTGTTGCTGTATCATCGCATTTATTTATGCCATTTGTTGCTGCTGTTGCTGATGCCACTGGGCCGAATCCTGCACGTGAGTATGGAGTGTGTTTTGAATCTCACCGGTGCGGATCTCTAATCCTCCAAGGCGGGCATGAATGTCCTCCCATCCCGAGATAGAATGCCGTGGTTGCACAGGTGGGGGTAGCCCCTCAGAGTCAGAGGAGTGGAGTATCGTGGTGTCGTCTCTTGCCCATCCAGAGCCTCCTGCCTCATGTGTCTGTGAAGTGTGTTCCTACCCGGGGTGATGCGTGGGTGCAACGGGAAAAGGCTGTGAACTGCTTGCGTCATTTAGGGTCATGCTCCGGGTTACCCTGCCATGTATAGAACTTCTGCGAGCTTCCTCTTGTGAAACAAGAGGGAAGGTTAGTGCAGGGGATGTATACAAACAAAGATCCGGGTTAGGTAACTGGATCTCGTTTGTATATCCTAGGAAGAAGAACACAATTTCCCTGGTAGCATTATGTTTTAGATGGTGTCCTTGTATCAAATAATGCTCATCAATGATAAGGCGCAGAGTTGTTATATATTCCACTTCTTGATTTTCTAATGCACCAACACTATTGGCAATACGGGTGATAAGAGATGTGCATGATATTGAGGTTGAAAATGTTTTTTGTCATTTCTAACCAGTGTTTAAATATCTCTTGGACAGGAGCAATCTTAATTCTTCTAATCATAGCATAAAGTATTTTCATTTTAGTGTTATGAACAACTCGAATATCTTGCTTAGAGAATAAAGTCATCGCAATCCAACGGTGCATGAACCTTAGAGTGGGGTGTTGTATGTCCATGTTATGGGGTGAAAATTTTCCAACTACAACTTATCCCGAAATTTCATTCCAAAATTTGTGAAAATTAAAACCTCTGCAAGCGTGATCTATGT
Source organism: Miscanthus floridulus (assembly GCF_019320115.1). Taxonomy (NCBI): domain Eukaryota; kingdom Viridiplantae; phylum Streptophyta; class Magnoliopsida; order Poales; family Poaceae; genus Miscanthus; species Miscanthus floridulus. The sequence continues at coordinate 20,515,568 of NC_089587.1, forward strand.
CAATTAGGCATTTCTGACTAAAACCTATGTGTTGAGCAAGATCTCTCCAAGAGCAAAAATATTCTACCTCAAACAAGCGAAAAGTGATGCCATTATCGACTTCTTTTAGTGAACATAGAAATTGAATGGTTAAAAGACGAGAACCTTCTTCCCAAATAGGATCGATGTCTTCCCACCCAATGGTTTTCCAAATAGTGGTGAATTCATCATCCATACCTATGGCTTGGAGAAGCATAGGGTTGTACAATGGCGTAGGCTCGAAGTTACGGTCTTTGATGAGGTGGTAGGCCTCCATCTCCCGGCCTCTCTCCAAGTCGAGGTGGGGCTCGTCGTCTTCCTCCATCGATTGCTCTTGCACTTGTTCTTGTTCTTCTGTCGGCTCAGTTTCTTCGTCTTCTCGCATCGGGCTTTCTTCATGCTCGGTGTAGCGTGAGCTTGAGCTTGCACGGGAATGCTTGGAGCTTGACCCTGTGACCTTTTTGATGGCATCGGCTATGGCCTTCACAAACCTACCCATGGCAAAAACAATGAAACAACAAGTGAAAACTCGGGTGCGGTTAAGGGTTAGTACAAAAAAACAAATTGGTGAACCCATGAACTAGCTTGAGCTTGGAATTTTGCAGAGCTTTGTTACACTAGAATTTGTTGGAGAATGCTTGAAAGAAACTTGAGAGCAATTGAATGAGTGAGGAGTGAAAATGTGGGAGTGTCAGAGGGGTGGAGTGCTCCTCCCGGCCACCCTTGTATTTATAGGGGCCAAAACCAAGAGGGACGGGGAGTGGCAACGGCAACCGACCTGCTGTCCGAAGGACATAGCCAATGGTCAACTGCAGGGGCCGGTCGCTACCTGGGGTCGGCCACCCCTGCGGTGGGCCCGCCTAGCCAGCCCTTTGTTAGGTAGCCTCCAACGGCTCTTTGCAGCCCGAGACCATTGGGGCTTCGGTTTGCTCGAAATTGATTTTCCAACAAATTTTTATTTTTATTTTTTAATTTTTATACTTATTGAAAAAATGATAATCAGTAATGGTAAATTATTCTTATTCTGAAAATGATTTTTGTGAGATTTTTCGGAGATTTTTATTTTAACATAAAAATTCAAAATTTTAAAAAGTTTTTAGAGATGTTTAGTTTGAATATATATGTATATATATTTTAATAAAAACATTTATTTATGTATAGAAGAATTTATTTATAGTTTTATTATTTTAAGATGTATTTAAATCCAAGCAAAAATTTAAGCAAATTGTAAAAGATAACTACCAATTTACCTTTTGGCAAGGACTCACCTTTTAAGGTCCAATGAGTAGGACCCTTCTCCGTTCATTTCTTGCTCGATGAGGATGCATCCGTGCTTGGAGAAGTAGACATGGATGCTGCTCCTTTTACTCGCCATACCTGTTTAACCCTTTTAGGTGTTTGTCTCTTGGGTTGGCTTTTAACACATGTGTTCTTGTTATACCCATAAAATAGACATTTTATGTCTTGGTTTTTAATACAAAAGTTAACATACCCGGATCCGACATAGATAGTTGCATTAGTTGTGTTAAGAAATGGTCTCCCCAAGAGGAGAGGAATTCCTTCATTTCGGCCCATATCTAGAACAACGAAATCTATAGGGACGTTGCTGTTTTGGACTTTTACCAAGATGTCCTTGGCTAGTCCCTCTGGAATTCGGGTAGATTGGTCCGCCATCTATAAGCGGAAATATGTAGTGGACAAAGGTCCCCCCAAAATTCTATCATACACTACCTTTGACATGATGTTAATACTCGCCCCAAGGTCACAAAAAGCATTGTTAAAAGTGTGCGGGCCGATCGAGCATGTGATAGTTGGGCGACCAGGATCTTCTTTCTTTGCGATAAATGGTGGATCTAGGAAATAACCATAGTTTACCTGATGTGAAGGGTTAACAAACTTTATTGAGACCATTTTAATAGATTCGCAAGAAGTTTCAGGTTGCCCTAGAATCTTGCCACTACTATCAACAGGAATTGCAGCAGCTATTTGAGCTAGTTGTGTTTCTATTATTTTATTAAAGCTTAATTGGTTTTTGACTGCAGAAGTTAAACCTTCAATTTGAGAGTTTATATTTTCTAAGATTTTATCATTTGACATTAATTTCTTTGTAATATTCTCATTTATTTTTTACGTGGCTTAATACTAGTTCTTTTAAAGAAGGCTGATTCGAATTGTAGTTTGAGTTATAGTTCGAATTACCTTGCCGGCGGGACTAGTTATTCCACCCGTTATTACCTGGTTGGCGAAACCCATTGTTGATGAAGGCAGCTTCTTTGTGGGTTTCAGGGCAATCATTCCCTCGAATGGCCAACATTTACACAGACCTCACATGTCATATGTGAGTCCATGGCCTGGACGGTGCCTATCACGGCGTCTTTCTCTTGGGCCCGTTCCTCCTGTCTTTTCATCAGTAAATCTATTTTTGCGGAAAGCATGTCCATCTCCTTTACAGTATGCATTCCTTTTTGTGTTTTCCTTTCCTCCCCTAGCTTTGATTTGACACCATTTTATTAATGAGAGACATGGCTCCATCAACGGTGAGGGAAAGGAAGGTGCCTCCAGCAGCGGTGTCGAGGTGGCCCCTAGACATGGGTATTAATCCATCATAAAAAAATCTAGAACACTAACCAGCTATCAATCCCATGGTGCGGGCATGCTTGGATGTAGTCCTGTAGCCTTTCCCATGCCTTGGGAATGCTTTCCGTGGAGCTTTGCTGGAAGTTTGAAATTCATCCCCTAAGGGCGTTGGTTTTGCCCATGGGGAATAACTTAGCGAGGAACGCCGTAGAACACTTGTTCCATGTTCTAACAGCTTCCTTTTCCCCCTAGAACCACTGCTTTGCCTTCCTCAAAAGGGAGAAGGGAAATAAGCAGAGCCTGATGCTCTTAGGTGTGACATCTTTGATGACGATTTTGTTGCACAATTCGAGGAAGTGTTGGAGATGCACATTTGCGTCCTCACTTGGCAAACCATGGAATTGGTTTGCCTACACCATCGTGATGAGGCTGGTACGAAGCTCAAAGTTCCCATCACCAATGTTGACAGTCGGCCCAACTGGTATTTTGGCAACAGCGAGGGTTGAGTAGTCGCGGAGAGACTTCTGGGCCATAGTGCTAGTAGCGGATGGTGCTGGGGTGACTGGTTTGACTAACGGTAAAAAGTAGAAGAAGCGGTACAAGTCTGTTTCTTCCTTAGGAGTGCCTTTGGATTTTGGATGTAGTTGTTCGGCAGGTCGAAACCGGTCATACACAATCATGTTTTCATCCACAATAGGAGAAAACAAGCGAAGTTAGCCTGCATAAACACTGGCTACCTTACATGCATATTATCATGATCATGTCCTACTAGACTCTTTAATCAATATGCCTTCCTCGACAACGGCGCTAGAAATGTTTGTTGGCATTTCTTAGCGACATCACTAGGAATGGAGTTCATCCCCGGGAACGGCGCCAGAAATGTTTTTTGGCATTTCTAAACGCAATCACCAAGTATAGAGTTAGAACCCATCCTTAGTAATAGCGCTAGAAATGCTTTGTTGGTATTTCCCAGTGTCTTCACTAATAATTTAGCAATGGCACTAAGTAATAGCCTTGATAGTTCCTTAACAATTTAGATATTTATCCGCAAGCGCACGGAGCTATCATTGTAGCATTTCACCCGAAAGTATTCAGGGTATCGTTATTTATATTTTCCCAAAGGATGGCATTGATTAATAGACTAGTATGGATATGAACTTGAATAATGATGCTTGCAATTACACCAATTGTTTATAGCAGGGGTAAGAATGATATGATCAAGAATCATACAAGTTACATAATTAGTCCTAGAGCTTAGTGCAAAGCAGGTCAGGAGGCCACCGAGTACTGGTCTACCAGCAACCTCATGTGACAATTTAGACTCCTACACCCTAGTCGAATGTGGGGGAATACAAGGGACGGACAGGGCTATCACCACCTACCGCCTACCCCACTACCGTGGAAAGGGACAATGCATTCATTTGTTCCTCCATACCCAAGCACCACGCTTGCGTATACAGAAACTACCCAAATCCCCTGGGTCCCTGACCCTATGGATCGATAGGTAAAGAACTTGGGCGGACCTGACGGCATGATGAACCACCACCTCAACTTTACTCTAGTTCTATTTATATAATTTACATGATTGGTTAAGCATAAAGTTAAGTGTGCTACTCTCATGACACATACACTTTGCACTAGTTCATATATCATGATCATAACACAATAACCATACTCTAGTTCATAAGCATGACTATAAATGTAATGTGAGAGCATAGCTTTGGATGAACTCATAATTCTATTCATACCCAAAGGTCTCTTCTTCCAAGGAGCCAAGCTCTCCAAGGTAGCTATGCCTTGCTCTAAAACAACTAAGAAAGTAAAGCTACTACTAAAGAATGGAGTGGGTGAGAGGCAATGCTCAAGTGGTGTGTGTGTTATGAGAGGGGGTACCCCCTTATTTATACATGGAAGTATGGCGGTGCTCTGGCTATATTTGGTGCGGAATGCCAGGATGCACCGCTATAGCATGAAGCCATGCTGCCGCCATTCGAAGGAGAGGTGGAGAGGAGCCAGTAGGGGGGCGGCCACCCCCCCTAGGACCGGCCGCCCCTTGAATATGCTGCCTCGCCACTGCCTTCGCATGGCAGGCCATGGGCTGACCATGGAGCCTTGCTCCGTGGGTTTTTGCCCAATTGGACTTGGTTTTGGGGGGCGTCTCCTTTGATCCTTTGCGCAAATCTATGTCGAAAAGCGCCTTTTGATAATTTCTTTCATGTATTTGTGTTTATGACCTACAAAATAATGTTCTCCAAATACATGTGGAACTTGGTTAGTAGTAAAAGCATATGTGATCAAGTTTGCTAATTTCTCTTCATTTTGTTGCTTAATTGGCGATCAGATTTGATCGGTAATGACCACCAACAGTGCCCTCTCAGAGGATAAGATAGTCGGAAGGAAGATTGGCCAAAATGCATGCATGGTGAGGATTGCTTAGTGTAGATGTTCACCGAGGGGATCGACGGAGGTCGTCGCTTCTTCAAATGCCCACGAGCATGGGTAAGTGCTAGTACTATTCGTTTGTTAAATATGTTTTTCGAATACCCTTACGACTCATAGGACATACTTATTGCAGTCTTCCGAGTTCAAAGAAAACTATGGGTTCTCTAGGTGGGTCGATCCTTGACCAATTTATCCGCATCAGCAGTACATCTACTACCTATAGGACCGTATCTTCGATCTAGAAAGGGAAGTTAGCAACGGTTACAAGGAAGACGAAGATGAAGACACCGACAACAACAATGGTGTAGGTTCACAGGAGGCACTCTACAATGATCCATATTGCACCTGCCCTAATCATAAGAACAAGGGGCCTCCACCGCCACCCCTGCCACCACCACCACCAACAATGGGAAGCTACTGTGGAGAAGGTGCAACACAATTTGTGATGTGGCCACACTACTATGACGAACCTATGTATCCTTGTTTGGTATATGTTCTCACATGCCATTTCATATGCTTGTTGTTCGTTTCAATCACCTAAGGCATGTTAGGTTTAGTCGAGGACCTCTGTACCCTAGTTTGGCACATGTTCTCACATGCCATTTCATGTGTTGTACATGTCGAATTATGTAATGCACTAGTTCGTTATGTTTTATTTGCAGTTCGTGAACTCGTTTCACTACCTACGCAATATTAAACTAAATATTATGACCACAAATAATGAAAACAACAAAACAATGAAAAGTGCAATACTAGGGCACATTAAACAACACAATGAAAATATAAGTACATGCCGACAAACTAAACAACGCAGTAAATAGCATTAGTACGTCCATAATTAAAGTGCAGTACATGACAACACAATGAATAGTCCAAGACTAGACAACATTGTTCATGAATAAACCATACAACTAGCAAGTCATGGAGACTACTGAGTGCAATGAGGCCACTTTCCCTTCCTCAGGGCATCGGGATTCTCCTCCATCACTGCTTTTGCTCGGCGCACATGCTCAAGCTTCTTCTCCCTCTCCTCCCTATACGTAGCAACACGCCTCCTTTCCTCCTCTTCCTTGTGTTTCTTTTCTACAACCACCTCTTTGTGTCTCCTCTTGATCAATTCCTTGTCCTCTGCCTCCCACCATAAGAGTTTTTGCATCCACTCCTTGTCTTCCGGCTTGATCTCAGTGTCGATCCACTGCTCAAAATCACAGAGTGGTGGAGGGGTCTGCAATACATTCAAATATTACACACCAAATAAACTATGCATGACTTTATATGACACAAAATAATTATTACACAACATCTTTTTCCCACCATCTTGTTAATGCGGTGCTGACGAAGTGTAGGCTCAAAGGCAAAATTAGCACACATCCAATACCTCTGCCTATACGTGTCCTCTTCATCGGACTTCGCTACCTTGCAAGGATCACCGCAAAAGCACATGGGCACTGGAACACAACTAGGCAGAGGCAATGGGTCGAAGGCATTTCTGATCATCCGGCCATAACTACAAATGAACCAATTTCATTATAAGAACCTAAAGCAATGACCATTAAACCCTAAACATAGGGTTTTCCATTTGTTGCACATAAATGAACCAATAATATAACACGATTGACAAAGATTACCTTAGTTTACTAGCTTTACCATGCCTTAGCATCCTTCCATTACATAATACAAAAAATTAATAATCACTTCAAACAATAAGTACTAACGTATTTAGGGTTGCAAAATACACATAATATATACCAAACCAATGCATACAAAATGAGGAGGGGAGAGAACATACCTTGCTCTCGAAGAACTATGGATCAAATCCAACTTTACAAGGTCAAATTGCTCGATTCAAGAGATTAGGGGGAAGGGGGAGAGTAAAAACCCGAGAACAAGGAGGAAGATATGAAAGGAGCCTCAGCTAGGGAAACCTTGGCGTTGGTTTTGAATACAAGGTCAGCACCAAGATCCAAGGCTCCAAGGTCAGCATTGAGATCCATGGCTCTGAGGTCGGCGCCAAGCTCCATGGCTCCGAGCTTGGCGCCACAGACCTTGGCTCAAACCTCGGCGCCAAGATCTGTGGCTCCAAGGTGCCTGCCATGTCAGCACCATGGCCAGGCACCTCAGCACCATAGGTAGTAGCGCTGAGAAGTGTTACCTTAGAGCCATATGTTCTGGCACCGACCCCCAGGGTCCAAAGATCAGTTTACGTCACCTAGGGGGCCAAACGTAAATTTTCTTCAAAAAAGGGCTAAATTGAAAAAAATAGGACTGCAGGTCGCTGTCCACCAGCCACCGGCGCCATTGCAAACATGTGCAACACTAGATCTACTTTTGAAACACCTAGATGAAAACATTTGCAACATACGTTTGAAACAGATGAAACACTTGAAACATGAGTGTACACCGATAGCAATATATGTAACATGTATATCTACTTTTGCAATATTTAGATGAAATACTTGCAATATAAGTTTGAAACATCTTACAATATAAGTTTGAAACATTTGAAACACCTAAAACATATGCTCAAAACATGCGGTATGTCCATAAAAATATATGCAACATCTAGATGAAACACTTGAAACATACGTTTGAAATGTCTGAAACACCTGAAAACATACGATTGCAGCATGCATATATTGTCATTATAACATATGTAACATCTCAGATATACTTTTGTGACATCCAGATGAAACACTTGAATAGGGTGTAAAAGGGGAAATTATAGTAGGGTTTGGCATGTTAGAGTCAGCATCCCAGGATGAGGCAGAGTATGAGTGTATATGACCATAAAAAAGACAAGGCGGAGTTCTTGGACTTTTAGGGGCATGGTCAATAGAAGGATGTCAAAGATTTTGGAAAAATAGAATGCTATGAAAGTTTAGGTTTTATGTGGCTAGCTAGTAGCTATACAAGATACTAGGTTACAAGCTGGGGTGAATTCAAAAAATAGAAAATGGAAAGGAAGCAAAAATTGTTGTCTTTGTGAGGTAAATGAAACTACCGATCACATCTTCTTTAATTGCATCTTAGCTAAAATAATTTGGACTTGCTTTAAGGAAGCATTAGGGTGAGACAAATTACCTAAGAACATACAAGAGGTTTTTGACTTCCGGATACCTTTACAGTGTAGAAACTACCATATAAATTAAGCTCTCCATGTTCTTGATTATAATGTGGAGCATTTGGAATGCCCAAAAAAGGGATTGGAAAGGCTTTTCTAGGGTCTTCCAATGAGTTTTTCCACAATGATGTTCTTCCTGCAAAAATGGCATATTCTATTGAGGGAGGGAGATGTCAAGTACATAGACAACAAAATCAAGACCATAAAGTACATAGAAGGACCTAAAAGTGAATACTACGGAATCATTTTTAGCGATGCCACCCTTTTCTATCAGAGGCGGTTCAACTAGCACACTGCCTCTAACCGCGTCGGTGAGCACTGTAGCTCCATGACTACTTCTGAAGATACATCTTCATGGGTGGTTCTATTAAGAAAACCACCTCTAATAGACGTCTATTTTTAGGGGCGGTTACGTTAAGAGAACCGCCTCTGAAAATGGATCTTCAGAGGCAGTCCTCTTTACAAAACCATCTCTAAAAGTGATTTATTTTCAAAGATGGTTTGTTAAGAGAACCATCCCAACAAATGCATTAATAGAGGTGGTTCTCTTTAGTCAACCACCCCTAAAAATGGCTCCCCCTAATTACCCCTTCTTCCTCCTCGGAACAGTATGCATGCTGAGCACCATTATCTCACTTGGAGGGCAAGAAATGGCAAAAATAGAGGGGGGAGGTTTTGCCCTTTGAACCTTCAAAGGAGTTGGGTTTGAGAGGTGAGATAGTGGCATACCTAAACTCTTTTCAAACTTTTCATGTTCATTTCTTTCACTTAGAGATCTAGAGAGAGACATGCATGATGTTAGATTTTTTTATTTTTCCTAGCAATTTAGACTGATTTTGCCCAACTTACTTTGGCTCACATGAACTCTAGTTAATTTCTATATTTACTTTATCATTTTTTAAGTTTTAGGTCTAGAATAATGTAATATTTGTATAGAAAAATAGACATCAATTGCTTCAACATTTATATGCGAATAATACCTTCATGCAAATATAACTTTTATTTTTGAAGGGCACATATGTATAGGTCATGGATGTACATGAAAAGAAGACATGAAGCTTCCTACATACAAGATGTGAATGGTTTTATTGAAGCAGCTAAAAGGAACGCTTTGATTAAGCAGACAAAGGATATATATTGTCCCTGTGTTGACTGTCAGAACCGTATAGTATGCCGAGATCCAAATACGATAAGATCACACTTGGTAAGAAGGGGTTTCATGGAGAACTACAAGATTTGAGATCATCAAGGTGAGAGATGTACAGAAGTAGGCAACATGGAAGGTACAAATCCACCAGAAGTAAGGGAAGATGATGATGCCATCATGTCATGATGCATGATGGTCCAAGAGATGACGCTGCAGGTGGTGGTGGTGGCGAAGGCTGTGGTGGGGAGGATGATGGTGAAGACAATGAAGAAGATGAAGAAGAAGAAGACTTCCTAGATGACATGTTGCGCCACGTGGAACAAGAATTACTATTGAAAGGGCTAGATAACTTAGAGACGGTGCAGAAGGCAAGGGAAGAACGTTTGTACCTGGAGGAAAAGGGTTGTGAGAAAAGGTGGTCGTTGCTACATTTTGTGCTAGACATACTGATCTTGAAGGCTAAGTATGGCTGGTCCAATAGGAGCTTCAACGACCTATTGACTCTGTTGGCTGTTGTGCTTCCTAAGCCAAACTTTGTGCCTACCAACACGTATCAAGCGAAGAAGCTAATCGGTCCACTGATGATGGGTGTGGAACGAATACAAGCGTGTCCAAACCATTGTATCCCTTATTGTGTGGTTCAAAGGCCTAACGAAGTATCCAAACTATGGTGCTAGTCGATACAAAGTAAATGAAGATTGCAGTGAGGTACTAACAATAGGAAAAAGAGAAAGAAGGGCGGAAAGAAAAATGATGCTTCTCAGAACATTGAAGAGGAAAACAACACCTTAGCAGTAGATGATACTAACCAAAGAAGAATTCCTACATTGGTTATGTGGTATCTATCACCGATTGATCGCTTGAGGCATTTGTTCTCAAACCTAAGGGGCTCAGAGCTCATGCGATGGTGGGCTTCGAATGAACGCAAGAAAGACAATAGAGTGCTACGTTACCCATCCGATGCACAATAGTGGAACGACTTCAATGCCAAGTACCAAGAATTTCATGAAGATTCAAGAAACGTCAGGTTTGCTTTGAGCATTGATGGAATGAATCCTTTTGGTGATAGGACCAGCACACACAGCACATGGATAGTGATCCTATCAATCTACAACCTCCCTCCATTGTTGTGTAGAAGAGGAAGTATTTATTGCTGACCATTATAATTTTAGGGCCCAAAGCACTAGGTATCGACATTGATATTTTCTCAAGCTGTTGATGCAAGAAATGGAGACACTATGGAAGCATGGAGTGAAATGTGGGATGAGCTTGCGAAGAGTACCTTCACATGCAAAGCCATCATTTTTGTTACCATCACTGACTATCCAGGATAGTTTTCCCTTTTAGGATAGATCAAAGGATTCATGGGATGCTCGGAATGCTTGATTGACACTACAGCTTAGTTCCTCAAGGGTTCCTGAAAGGTAGTGTACATGCATCACCGATGCTTCTTAGTGGAAGGACACATGTACCGAAGCAAGAGGATGATGACATACTTCATTGGTAGTACTATTGAGGCAGGGCATACGTTAGAGAGGTGGGACGGGCATTACATGTATAACATGGTGAAGAACATCAAAGTCGCCTATGGTAAAAAGAAAAAGGATGGAAAGATCAATAAGAGAGATACGCATCCGATTGATGGTGTGCCATTCAAGAAGATGTCAATCTTCTTCAAGTACCTGCCTTACTGGCCAGACTTGGCCATGCGCCATTCCATCGACGGCATGCACATCAAAAAGAATGTGTTTGAGAGCGTCATTAGAATATTGATGGACATTAAGGCAAAGACAAAGGATGGACTAAAGTCATGGGAGGACCTAGTACATTTGGTCTAGACCAGAGCTTCACCCAGAAGACATGGGGAACAGAAGACACTACCATCCTGCACCCAGCTACAACCTAACAAATGATGAGAAAAAAGCAATCTGCCTGAGCCTAAGGGGCTTAAAAGTGCCGACATGTTTCTCCTCCAGCATCAAGAGACTAGTCTCGATGAAAGACCTAATGTTAATCGGTTTCAATGCTCATGATTGCCATATGATGTTGACATGTTTCCTTCCTATTGCTATTAGAGCTATAAAGCTCGTATACGTGAGGATGGTCATCACCCGGATGTGCTACTTCTTCAACCAAATTACGTGGAAGGAGATCCGTGAGGACGAATTAGGTGACTTAAAGCATTTCAAGGCGGAGACTATGGGCCAAATTGAGTAGTGCTTCCCACCATTGTTTTTTGATATAATGCCGCACCTCATGATGCACATGGTTGACCAGGTTAGGTAGCTCGGGCCTATGTACTTGAATGAGATGTGGCCATATGAGAGATTCATGTCTATTCTAAACCGCTATGTACACAATTATGCTCACCCTGAGGGATCCATGATAGAGAGATATTGTGCTGAAGAAGTCATCGAGGCTTGTCAAGATTACTTGCGAGAAAAGGATAAACATGCACTTAGTTTGCCTATAACTCATCATAAAGGTAGGTTGGTGGGGAAAGGCAGCAAGGGTAGGAAAACATTCATCAACAAGGAATACACTCAAGTGGAAGAAGCACACTCCTGTGTGTTGCAATACCTATTGGTGATGGAGCCATTTATCAAAAAAACACATTGCACTCATAAGAGCATAAAATCCAGGGTGCTCGAAGCAATGGATTGTTCATGAGCAGAAGCATCCATTTGGCAAGTGTCTTGGGGAACAAGACTTACCGGAAGGGGAACCTTATAGAGGTTGGCTTAGGAGCCATCATCCTTGGTCACATCTTGGCAGGCATATGATGTAAATGGATACACATTCTACACCAAAGCAAAGGACCAGAAGACGGTGACTCAAAACAGCGGGGTTCGTATTGAAAATGTCGATGCATTTGGGGAAGTTCACACACACTATGGTTTCATAGAGGACATATGGGAATTGGACTATGGACCAGATATACATATCACCATGTTTCGATGCCAATGGGTCAAACAGCCGGGTGGCATTGAGGTCAAGAAATTTGGACTCACACGTATCAACCTCGACAATGTTGGTTACAAGGATCACACGTGGGTGCCTGCTACTCGTGTGGCATAGGTCCTGTATTATACTGATCCCAAGAATTCAAAGAGGCATGTTGTTATATCTAGGAAACAAAGGATCCTAGGAGTAGACGGCGTTGAGGATTTGGAGGAGCATAATCAGTACTGCAAAATGCAACTATTCATAGACCTACCAAACAAGATCAAGCTTGTAGAACCACAAGTGGAAAAATCAAATGTCATTCCATACCTACGCACTGATATGGAAGGCAGAGTTGTAACAACTTAATTATTCATTTATGTCTGGAACATTTGTAATAATATTAAGACCACATGCCACATTGATGAACCGATAATTTTATATCTATATTTTACTATGGTAGGGGCGGCCACGTGAAGGGTAAAGAAAATAGGAGCCGTAGCATGGTACAGCCACCACTTAAACACAAATGCCAGAGAAAGTGGTCAACTACTTAAATTTTAAAAATGGAGCTGAAGGACAGTCCAGCCATAGCAGAAACACAAAGGCCAGACAATACTATTTGGCCGGACAATCATTTTCAGCAATGGTTGTTATAGGAAACCGCCTCTAAAAATGTTTGGCA